>NW_006159521.1:7487448-7491505 GCF_000334495.1 Tupaia belangeri chinensis | reverse complement strand
CGCCACCCGCGTCCGGCACCCGGCTGCCGGACGCGCGTGCGCACGGGCTCGGGGACGGCCCCCGGCGCGCTCGGCGGAGTCGGCCGCGGCCACCTGGGCGGTGCGACCCGTTGCGTGGGCCGAGAGGTCAGGCGTGGCCAACCGCACCAACGTCCGCCCCGCCGCCGTTCCCCCGCCGCTTCGTTAGCCATTTTCTTGCAACGCCTCGAGTCTTGAGCAACAACGGTGCGCCTGGCACTACCCCCCCAGATAGTACGCGCGTTACTCAACGCGACCGAGGGGGCGTGTGCGCGCGCTGCACCTCCCGGGAAATACTTTGATGGTTCTGCTGAATAATCGAAAAATGTGGCCCGTGTGCATTAATGAACTAGGTTCCCCGAGCGCCATTCAAAAGGCCTCAGAGAAATCCTAGGGCTGTCAGTCCAAAGAATGCAAAGAGCCGGCCTGCCGGACTCTCCCTCCTGCGGTCTCAGGGACAAACACCATGCCTTCGGCCCATGCGGGCTTACTTTATGTAGGGCTGCCCTTGCTCGCTTGAAGAACAGGAAAACTTCCCCTCCGTGTTGACCTGTTTGCCATCCTCCCCGTGGACCTGATGGCTCAACGGGAAGTCGTTCACTGAAGTAGGAAATCAGTTTATAAATTCTTCTTGCCATTCTCCTAGACTGTTTTACCCTCCAAAATTTGGGATTCCAAGAACAGGGACCATCTTCTTGCGGAGGACCAGCCTATGCAAGTGAGTACCTATTCATAATTTTAGGCAGTATTATTCATCATCGAAGCATATGGAACAAAACTATGGATTCCATAAACTGAATATGATGCGTAATGAACTAGACTGGTATTTCCTGATTTTAAAATTTAAGTTGATGCGGTTTGACTCACTCTAGGTTGCTTTTTCCGGATTGACACGAGGAAAACTGGAAATTTATTTTTTAAAAAAAGACCGGACATTCGCGTAGTTCTTTACCACTTCTAAGGCACTTTGACATACAATAACCTCCTTAATCCTTCCCAACTCTGTGAGGTAAATCTCTGCGAGGCTTAGAGAGATTAAATGACTTGTCCACGTTCACGCAGCGGGTATGTGGCAGAGCCGCGCTCAAATCCGGGTCTTCTGATTCCAAATCCAGCCCTCTCTGCTAACATTGCTTTCACACTCATAGCATTTTAGAACTCAAAGGCTCTTTAGAAATGTGGCCCAATTCTCCTTTTTTTCTTACAGCTGAAGGTTTTAAGAGATTTATCTAGGGGTCCACAGCTAATTATTAACCACATTGGTGCTAAACCTCAGATCTCATTCCGGAGTTTTTTTCCTACTCAGCAGCCAGCCTCCCACCTTCTGTGGGTGCTTTCAAAGAGGAATTACACTCACTGAAAGCTAATAATATACCAAAGGGGAGTACATTTTGATTTGGCTGTCCTCTTTAAAATAATAATAAAAAAAACTAATAATAGAGTTGTCTCAAAACAGATCTGTGCCTTCTGATCTAATGTGCTTGACAAGGACACAATGTCTCTTGCCAAAGGGCTGAGAATATTTAACCTGAACCTGATCTTGAGAAGACAGAACTCCAGTTGTAGGACAAAATACCTGCTTTGTCTCTTAAAAAGGACAATATCCCGAAAGAAAAGCAGTAGCACTGTTCCTGAATAATGCTGGCTAAGAGACAGGGCAGCTAAATTTCATCTGTGATGGCTGTTTGGATCATAGATAAAAGAACGAAAAAGCTACTTTGGCACAGTTGGGTAAATTGGAACAATTGGAAATGTTCATTTATATTACATTGTGTCATTGTACCAATCGGGGAGCACAATTTTATGTGGAATGTCCTGGTTCTTAGGAGGTACTTGCTGAAGCTCTTAGAAATGTATTATTTTGTCTGCAACTCACTTTCAAAAAGTTGAAAGAGAAAGAAAAAGCAAATGTAGCAATATTTTAGTTATCATTAAAGTACAGTATCTAAGGCCAGCAGGTTTCAGTGGTGGTTAGGGGCCCTGGGCTCCCACATGGTCAATGGCGGTTCAAGTCCTGGACCTGGCAGCTTGCTTTCTCACTTTCCCTCTCCTTCTCTCTCTCTGTCTCTGTCACTCTGTCCCTCTCTGGCCAAATTTAAATAAATAAATAAATAAAAATAAAGTTAAATAAAATCATTCTTTTTTAAAAAATGAAAATAAAATATATAAAGTAAATGTGAATAAACTGTCCCTTGGACTGATGTGGATTAAGGTGCTGGATCCCATATCCCATATTTATTTAAATAAATAAAGGTTAAATAAAACAATTCTTTTTTGTTTGTTTGTTTGGTTTGGTTTGTTTTTTTGTTTTTTGGAGAGGTTTTTGCTATAGAGTACATGTGCTTGCCAGAGAGACAGAGAGAGACAGAGAGACAAAAAGTTAGAAATCACCTTCTAGGGGGCTGACCATGCCACAATCCCTTCTCCTCCATTCTTCTCTTGGGATTTTGGGTGTGCACACATACAGGGCCAGCGTGAGTTTCAAGCTGCTGGGTCACGTGGGTCCAGGACGCGAACTGCGGTCGACTATGTGAGAGTCCAGTGACATAGCTGGTTCCCAATAAAATAATTCTTAACACAAAAACTTTTTTAATCTCCAAGCAAAGCAAGGATAAAAAAAAAAAAAACATTTAAATTGTAAAAGTAATTTGGGGGAAAAAGAAAAAACAAAACCTTATGTTATGGCCAGCAGGTGGCATGGAGGATAAGGTAGTGGATCCCACATAGCCAAATCTACAGTTCAGGTCCTGAACCCAGTGGCCTGATTCATGCCAGGCATGTGTGTGTCCATGCCCAAAATCCTAAGAGGAGAATTGAGGAAGAGATAGCAGGTGACCATCCCTCTTGGGGAAATGATTTCTCAATTTTCTTCTCTCTGTTTCTGTCTGGTACATGTGCCCTATAACAAAACTAAAAAAGAAATGTATATAATGTAAGTGTTCTGAGCATGTTTAAGCAGGCTAGACTAAGCCACGACGTTCAGTAGATTAGATGTATTATTAATAAGTGTATTTTCAACTTATGATGGATTTATTGGAACATGAGCCCATAAAAAGGTGATTTGTACATAAAAATAAATATATATATAAATGTGTGTGTGTGTGTGTGTATAAACTACAGTAAAAATTATTTTTCTCTTTCATATTGACAATACGTTTGTTTCCTAAAATATCATAGGAGATCATAGCCAGTACACTAAGGCAAGAAAAGTAAAAGATATGAGATTTAAAGGAAGAAACAAGTCATTATCTACAGCCGATACTCTACAAAAATATTATTAGAATTCATTGAGAGATTTTAGCTAGCTTTCTAGGCAAACTGTCCATATATAGCAATCAACTGTATATCTGTACATCAACCATAAACAAAAGAAAATTTCAAAAGGACTCTTTTTTTAAATTTTAAATATTTTGTTGTTTTTTGCCACACGGTGCATGGGCTCTCCAGAGAGAGAAAAAGTGAGGAATAACCCCTGGGGGGGAGGAAGAATGGCCACGCCACAATCCCATTTCTTCCCATCTCCTCCTGGGACCCTGGACAATCACACTCACGCCTGCTGTGTTGCCCAAGCCACCAAGTCTGGGACTCAAACCACTCAGTAGGCCTTGTGTATGCCAGTACTCTAGTTACCATGCCACCTGCAACCCCCCTTTCTTAAAATTATAATATTAGGACCAGCAGATGGCATAATGGTTACATTGCTGGACTCCTACATAGTCTACCACAGTTCAAGTCCCAGACCCCACAGCTTAAAACTCATGCCAGAAACATGTACACGTGAGCTCAAAATCCAAAGAAGACAATGGAGGAAAAAGGATTGCGGCATGTCCATCCCCTCAGGGTGATTTCTCACTTTCTGTCTCTGTCTCTCTTTGTCTCTAAAAAAAGTGCACAGGCCCTATAACCAAAAAAAAAAAAAAATTAAGATAAAGAATTATTTTATCTGTATTTATTGTTATTATTATCTTCCAGTCTGATCAGATATATATATGTGTGTGTGTGTATATATATATATGTGTGTGTGTGTATATATATATAT
>NW_006159521.1:7478807-7486307 GCF_000334495.1 Tupaia belangeri chinensis | reverse complement strand
TTCTAAAATAAATATCTTTTTAAATGTCAGTTCATCCTATATTGATCAGTTCAGATCCAATCAAAATACTAACATTGTCTTAGAGTGGAACTTGAGAAATTAAAATTGTGTATGGAATGCAAATGACTGAGATTAATCAAAAACTTGGGAAGAAAGGAAACAAGGTATCAGCACTTACTTTATGGAACAAATTTAAAGTGTATATTAGCAAAGAAATTGATAAATAGACCAATGGAACAGAATAGAGGGACCCAGGGCCAGGAGGTGATGTGGTGGTCAAGGGCCCTGGACTCTCACATGGCCGACTGTGGTTTGAGTCCCAGACCTTGCTTTTACTCACTTTCCCTCTCTCTCTCTCTGTCCCTCTCTGGTCAAATTAAAATAAATAAAGATAAATAAAAATAGTTCTTTAAAAATATTTTTAAAAAGAATAAAGGGACCCAAAACAGATCAGTGCACTCGCTTTTGGACTAAACCCTCACCATAGAGCAGAGACTTGAGGACAGGCTTTTCAATGACATGGGGATTGCCACTTCACAGCAAACAAAAAATCAATTCCATGCAAATTGTAGACCCAAATATGAGGCAAAGCAATACTTGAGAAGGCACTTCATCATAGAGAAAATTCAAATGAAATCTAAATCCAACTTATATTTCCAATATGTATAAAACACATATGCATATAAACTTTTTTAAATTTTCGCCATAGGGTATGTGCATTCACAGGAGAGAGACAGAGAGACAGTGAGAGAAAGGGAGAGGAAAGTGAGAAATCATCCCTCAGGCAGGATGGCCACACTGCAGTTCCTTCTCCACCATTCTCCTTTTGGGATTTTGGGGATGCATACACACACACCTGGCATGTTTTTCAGGTGGCGGGGTCTGGGACTCAAAGCATGCAGTCAGCCATGTGGGATCCAGCACCTTAATCACCATGCCACAGGCTGGTCCCTAAACATATATTTCAAATGTGTATGAAGTATATAAGAATACATATTTGAAATGGATGTAATTCAAATACATATTTTTTCAAATGTGTATACATTTGATATAGAAATGGAAATATATATAATGATATATCTTTACACCCAGCAGAATGGCTAAATCAGAAAAATTAGCAATACCAAGTTTTGGCAAGGCTATGAAATAACTAGAATTTTTTTTTTTAAGGTTTTTGCCATAGGGCACATACACTCGCTGGAGCAAGACAGAGAGAAAGTGAGAAATCACCGCCCGGGGCGATGACCATGCCACAATCCTTTCTCCTCCATTCTCTTGGGATTTTGGGCACACACACACTCTGCCCAGTGTGATTTTTCAAGCCACCTGGTCTGATTGACCAAACTATGGTCAATCACAGTAAACCACCACACCACCTACTGGCTCCTAACCAGAACTTTATAATAGTGAGAGAAAAAAATGAACACAACCACTTTAGCAAACACTTTAGACTTTTCTTTTCCTTTCTTTTTTTTTTGGAGAGGTTTTTGCTATAGAGCACGTGCGCTTGCCAGAAAGACAGTGAGAGACAGAGAGACAGAAAGGGAGAATTCACCCCCAAGGGGGATGGCCACACCGCAATCCCTTCTCCTCCATTCTCCTGTTGGGATCTTGGGCATGCATGCACACGCGCCCAGCGTGAGTTTAAGCCGCTGGGTCCAGGACTCACACTGCGGTCGACTACGTGGGAGTCCAGCGACATAGCCATTACGCTAACTGCTGGTCCCCACTTTAGACTTTTCTAATAAAGTTATAGAATCACATATTCTTTGACCCAGAAATTTATTTCTAAGTATATACTCTATAGAAAATTAAGTATACATAGTAGTATTTCTAGTATGCCCAACCTACATACCACTCAAATGCCAATTAACAACAGAACAGAAGGCTAGCCCATGGCCTGGTGGTTAAGGCAGCTGGATGCCATGTGGCCAACTGTGGGGTTCTAGTGTTTTTTGCTCTCTATCTCTCTATCTCTGTCTCCATCTGGCAAGTGTGTGCCCCGTTGCAAATTAAAAATAAAAATTAGAATGGAGAAATAAATCTGGATATATTCATATAGTGTAATTCTGTACTATAAGATGAAGCACTTACATAGTTTTATGCAACAATGTGGATAAATCTAGCAAAAATGATGTTGGGGGACCAGCAGTTAGCACAATGGCTATGTCGCTGGACTCCCATGTAGTTGACCACGGTTCAAGCCCCAGACCTGGTGGCTTAAACTCATGCTGGGTGCGTGTGCGTGTGTGCCCAAGATCTCGAGAGGAGAATGGAGGAGAAGGGATTGGAGTGTGGCCATCCCCCCAGGGGGATGATTTCTCACTTTCTGTCTCTCTGTCTCTCTCTGTCTTTCTGTGCCCTATAGCAAGAAACTTCTAAAAAAAATGATGTTGGAACAAACAAAATATAAAAGTTACCATTTCATGTATTTGATTGCCGTAAAAGCAAAACTAAATAGGAGTATATACTATAATGGCAAAATCTTAAAGGAAAACAAAGTGGTTGTTGGAAAAGCCAGCCTAGAGCTTAGTTGGGTTTTTTTTTTGTTTTTTTTTTTTTTAAAGAGATTTTTTGTTACAGGGCACATGTGCTCTCTGGAGAGACAGGGAGCCAGAAAGCAAGAAAACACCTCACAAGGGAGATGGCCACACCACAGAGCCTTATCCATTCTTCTCCCTGGATCTTGGGCATGCACACACATGCACCCAATGTGAATTTCAAGCTCCCGGGTCGGGGACTCAACCCGCCGTTGACTACGTGGGAGTCAGGTGACGTAACCATTATGCCATCTGCTGGTCCTGGCATAGTGTTTAGTTTTATCAGGAGGTTTAGGGTCAGGATTGGAAACAGTATATGCAAACGTCCTGGAATGCTAACCATATTCTTTTTCCTGATTCAAATGGTAGTTATATGGATGCCTATCTTATAATAATTTTTCTAAAGTTTCTCTGTATATTATATTTACAATAAACAAGGTTAGAAATGAAAAGCATGGGGTCTTTGCCTCCCACCACCGAGTTGCACAGAGATGGAGGCTTTTGTGTGTTCCAGATTTGACTACCTCCTTGGGGCCGGCAAGTGGTGTCATGGTTATGGGCGTTGGACTCCCATATGGCCAACTGCAGTTTGAGTCCGGGACCTGACACCTTGCTTTCTTGCTTTATGTCTCTCACTGTGTCCCTCTCTGGTCAAATTTAAATAAATAAATTCAAATTTAAAAATTCTTAAAAAAAAAAAAAAAGAAAGAAAGAAAAGATTTGGCGCCCTCCATAACCCACTGCCATGACCGAAGAAGGCATTGCTGCTGGGGTTTAATGGCTGTTAACCCCGCTTTACAAGAGATGCTGAAGACCAGCCTCATCCACGATGGCCTAGCACGTGGGATTTGCGAAGCTGCCTAAGCTTTAGACAAGTGCCAAGCCCACCCGCGTGTGCTTGCATCCCAAACTGGTGGCATGAAAATCATGCTAGACATTGGGGCCAGCAAGTGGCATGGTGGGTAAAGGCACTGGATTCCCACATGACCAACTAGTTCAAGTCCCAGATCTGGTGGCTTGCTTTCTCGCTTTCCCTTTCTGTCTGTCTCTGTGTAGTAGAATTTAAAAATAATAATAACAAATGAAATTAAATAAATAATTCTTTTAAAAAAGTATCTTGCTGGACATGTGTGTGTGTGTGCCCAAAATCTCAAGAAGAGAATGAAGGAAAAGGGATTGCAGGGTGGCCATCCCCTCCACCTTCCATGATTTAATTTCTCATTTTCCCTCTCTGTCTCTCTTCAGCAAGTGTACACTCCCTATAGGAAAAAAAATAGTGATGCCCTTTAGTCATAAAAATTTACCTTAAATAACTTGCGTAGACCTGTGTAACGAGAGTGCTTGGTCATTGTTTCTTCTCATTTCCTCCTGATACCCATTAACATCGTCAAAGGGTAAGGGCTTACATGCAATCTTTAGAAAGGGTGTGGTAGTCAGCCTCCAGAATGACCTCCAGTGACCCTTCCTCTGATAGCCACACCTTTAAGTAGTCCCCTCCATTGTTAAGTAGGGTTGACCTACGTGACAAATAAGATGCTAAGGAAATTTTGAAATTGAGTTCCAAGGCTAGACCATAAGAGACCGTGGCTTCCACCTTTATTTTCTTGGCTCATTTGCTAGATGCTGAAGTGATCCTGAGGAGTCCAGACGCCAAGGAAGCAAGATCTCCCGGCTACGACTGGTACCTCCATTTGAGTCAGCTGTGGTGAAATGGGACCCCCCCCCACCCCCGGCCATGGTCAAGCCTCAAATCAGCAGCCTTGGTTGCTCTCTTCACTGTATCCCTCTTTTTTTTTTTTTTTTTCCCCAGAGAGTACATGTTCTCACCAGAAAGACAGGGACAGGAGAAAGCACCTTCCATGGGGAATTGGCAAGCTGCGAAGCCTGCTCTTTTATCTCTCCCCTCGTTGTGGGATCTGGGGCATTCCCAGTATGAGGCTTGAGCCATGCAGTAAGCTATGTGGGATTTGGCTGCCCCACCATGAGGCCACAGAGCTGTTCTGACTGCAGTCTTAGAGATCCTGAGCCCAGAACTGCGCCCTTAAGCCACTTGCAACTTCTTGATTCAGAAAAACTGTAAAATAATGCGTTGTTTTGTTTTTTGCTAGAGGTTGCGTGTTCTCGTCAGAGACATAGTAAGGCAGAGAGAGGAGAAAGTGATCTCCCATCGGGACCAGTCATGCTACAATCCTTTCTCCATTTCTCCACCATTGTGGGTTCTGGCATGCACACACATGTGCCTAGCATGTTTTTCAAGTCATTAGGTCCAGGACTTGACCCACACAGTTGACCATGTGGGATCCAGCCACCTTAAAGTCCAGGCTGTGGGAGAACCAGTTAGGGTTTTTATTTGTGTTAAGCTTCTAAGTGGTTTTCTTAGGCCGCAATAGATAATCCATACGAAGCAGCTATAAATTACAGGGCTGAAGAATCTATGAAACTTGTCTTTGGGGAAAGGGATTTCCATGGTATAGATTAGATAGAAAATGTAGACCAAGGGGTCAGCAGGTGAAGTGGTGGTTAAAGGTGCTGGATTCCCACATGATCCACTGAGGTTTGAGTCCCAGACTTGGCAGCTTGCTTCCTCCCTTTCTCTCTCTCTGCTCAAATTAAAAAATAATGGTAACAAATAGAAATAAATAAATAAATCTTAAAAGAAGAAGAAGAAGAAGAAGAAGAAGAAAGAGAGAGAGAGAGAGAGAGAGAGAGAGAGAGAGAAAGAAAGAAAGAAAGAAAGAAAGAAAGAAAGAAAGAAAGAAAGAAAGGAGAAAGAAAGAAAGAAAGAAAGAAAGAAAGAAAGAAAGAAAGAAAGAAAGAAAGAAAGAAAGAAAGAAAGAAAGAAAAGGTAGGCCAAAACACTGAAGCAAAGAAGGAAGAGGAGAGTTTTCAGAGATGGTGTGGTCTAAGAACAGGTTGTGTGTGAAGAGTTGATGTGGGATTCTCCAGCAAGCTTTATCAAGAACAGAACATTTGGGGCCATTAGGTGGTGTACTGATTAAGGCGCTGGACTCCCACATGGCCGACTGCAGTTCATGTCCCGGACCTGGTATCTTGCTATCTCACTTTCTCTTTCTCTCTCACTTTGTCTCTCTCTGGCCAAATTAAAATAATAGTAATAAAGGGGACCAGCAGATGGCATAATTGTTTCATTACTGGACTCCCACGTAGTCAACTGTGTTCAAGTTTTGAATGAGCAGCTTAAAACTCATGCCAGGCACATGTGCATGCATGTTCAGAATTCTGATAGGAGACTGGAGGAGAAGGGATTATGGTATGCTATATCCCTGGGGGGTGATTTCTCGCTTTCTGTCTTTCCAGTGAGTGCACACAATCTATAGCAAAAATCTCTCTCTAAAAAAAAATAAATAAATAAAATTAAATAAATGATTTTTTTAAAATCCAAAAAAACAGCATTTGTTCTCAGTATACATCATTGGAATGCCAGCTCCATACCATGCATGGGCCAATTGATAAGGACACAACGGTGAAGACATAGGAGCCCCTAAAAGACTCATGGTCTAGTGGAGAAAGCGCAAACTTACATGGACGATGCAATGTGACAGGACTGCTGTAAAATGATAGAGGAGAAATGTGGGCCCTAAGATACATTTGGCACACTTTCCAGTGAAGGTAACATCTAAACTGAGCTTTGAAGGATGAGAGGAATGGAAGAAGTGATGAGGCGGGAGCAGATGAGTCAGCATATGGACAAGGAGGCACCGGGGGAGCCTGTGCAGTGAGGACACGGCAGGTATGCTGCCAGGGAGAGGAATAGCGAGAGAGAAGGCTGAGGAGGCTGCCTGCAGTTTCCCACGGCTGCTGCCATGAGAAGGGAGGTGGAGAGAACAGCTAGGGAGCTACCAGGTATTAAGATGAGGGGGAGTGGGGAGGGACAAATTACAGAAATAGAATCCATAGGCGGTAGTCATCAGATGGACATAGGATTACGAAATTCATTGAGATGCAGAATTCAGATGTAGATGTAGGAAGAGATACAAACTGAGTTTAAAGTTAGTAACTAAAAAATTTGCTATGGGGGGCAGCAGTTGGCGTGGTGGTTAAGGGCATTGGACTCCCACATGGGTGACCTCGGTTTGAGTCACCTGGTGGTTTGCTTTCTCACTTTCTCTCTTCCTCTTTCTGTCCCTCTCTGGTCAAATTAAAATAAAGCAATAGAAGAAATAAAGTTAAATAAAATAATTTTTTTAAAAAGTGGCCCTTTATTTTAAAAAATGAATTTGCTATAGGGTACATGCACTTGCAAGAGACAGAGAGAAAAAGCATTTCTCGTGGGGGATGACAATGCCACAATCCTTTCTCCTCCATTCTCTTCTTGAGATTTTGGGTGCATGAAAGCACCCCCTGGGTTTGTTTTTTTTTTTGTTTTTTTTTCAAATCAGGGGTCTGGGAGGGAAACTACATCATAGCCTTGCAGAACCCAGTTCCTTTAACCACTATGCCACATGCTAGCCTAGGAACTTTTTTTTTTAATTGCCAGACAATACATGCACTTGGCAGAGAGAGACAGAGACAAAGAGGGAGAAAACACCCCCCAGTGGGGTGCAGTTATCCCTCAATCACTTCTCCTCTGTTTCCCCTGTGGGAATTTGGGGTACACACACACAGGAGCCCAGAGTGTTTTTCTAAGCTGTGGAACCTGGGATTCTAACTGCAATCAGCTTGGTGAGATCTGACTTACCTTGTACTAAGGAAGAAAGGACTGGCAGGGAAGGAAATGCTGAACTTTCTCCCCCTATTTCTTTTTCTTCTTTCACAGTTTTGCTTTGCTTTGCTTGCTTGCTTGCTTGCTTGCTTGCTCTCTTTCTTTCTTTCTTTTTTTTTTTTTTAAGAGATTTTTGCTACAGAGTGCCTGTGCTTGTGAGAGAGACAGAGAGAAACAGAGATAGAAAACAAAAATCATCCCCCAGGGAGAAGGCCATGCCACAGTCCATTCTCCTCT
>NW_006159521.1:7466299-7478793 GCF_000334495.1 Tupaia belangeri chinensis | reverse complement strand
GTGTGAGTTTCAAGCTCCTGAGTTCAGGACTTAAACTGTAGTTGACCATGCAAGAGTCCAGCGCTTTTTTTTCTTTCTTTGGAAGGATTTTGTTATAGGGCGCGTGTGCTCGTCAGAAAGACCAAGAGAAACAGAGACCAAAAGCAAGAAATCATCCCCCAGGGGAGATGGCCACACCACAATCCCTTCTCGGTTTTCCTCACAGGATCTTGGAAATGCATGCACATGCACCAGGCATGAGTTTAAGCCACTGGGTCTGGGACTCGAACCACGGTTGACTACATGGGAGTCCAGTGACATAGCCATTACACCAACTGCTGGTCCCATGGGAGTCTAGCGCTTTAACCACTATACTGCCTACTGGCTCCCACAGTTAAGCTTTTCTTTCTTTTCTTTTCTTTTTTAGAGATTTTTTGCTATAGGGCACATGTGTTCACTGGAGAGACAGAGATAGAAATTGAGAAATCACCTCCTGCTAGGGTGAATGGCCACACTACAATCCCTTCTCCTCCATTCTCCTCTCGGGATTTTAGGCACACGCACCTGGTATGAGTCTCAAGTCACCAGGTCCAGGACTCGAACTGTGGTGGACTATGTGGGAGTCCAACAATGTAACTGTTATGCCATCTGCTGGTCCCCACAGTTAAGCTTTTCTAAGGAGGTGACTACCTTTATTGTTTTTCCTTCCTCATCTCACATTTCTTTCTTAATTTGTGTACACATGGTTTATGCCCCTAATATTTCTTTTCTTATTTTTTTTAAGAATTCATTTTATTTATTCATTCATTCTTTTTTTTTTTTTTTTTTGAGAGGTTTTTGCCATAGGACGTGCGCGCTCGCCAGAAAGAGAGAAACAGAAAGACAGAAAGCGAGAAATCATCCCCCAGGAGGTATAGCCATGCTGCAATCCCTTCTTCTCCATCCTCTTCTTGGGATCTTGGGCATGGACGTGCATTCACCTGGCATGAGTTTAAGTCACCGGGTCAGGGAATTGAACCGCAGTTGGCTACATGGGAGTCCAGCGACATAGCCATTACACTAACTGCTGGTCCCTCATTCATTCATTTTTTAATTTGAGTAGAGAAGAGACACACACACACACACACACACACACACACACACACACACACACACACACTCTCTCTCACAAGCCACCAGGTCCAGGATTTGTACCATGGCCGGCCATGTGGGAGTGTCCAGCACCTTAACCACACCATCTGCTCGTCCCAATGTCCTTAATATTGTACTGAATCTGCTCATCCTAAATTCATCAGGGACCCATTGAATGCTCAATTTTTTAATAGTAAAGTATATGCTTTTTCTTTTCTAATTCTTTTTTTTTTTTAGAGGTTTTTGCCACAGAGAGAGAGAGAGACAGAGACAGTGAGAGAGAAAGTGAGAAATCACCCTCCAGAGGGGATGTCCATGCTGCAGTCCCTTCTCCTCCATCCTCCTCCTGGGTTCTTGGGCACACACATACACGGGCCCAGAGTTAGTTTTAAGCCACTGGGTCTAGGACTGGAACCACAGTCAGCTACATGGGAGTCCAACACCTTGACCAGTACGCCATCTGCTGGCCCCTGCATTCTTTTCTATTTAAAGTTATTACTTTATTTAATTTTATTTTTCGTTATTTTTATTTTTAATTTCACCAAAGAAACAGAGAGAGAGAAAAAGGGAAAGTGAGAAAGCAAGCCACCAGGTCTAGGACTCAAACTAGTCAGCCATGTGGGAGTCCAGTGCCCCAACTACCATGTCACCTGCCATCCCCTGCTTTTTCTTTTATTAAGTTTAGTCATCTATGCCAGGTCTTCAAAATGTTAACTGAAAATGCATATTATGAAAAAACTATTCATGGACTTAATTTTTTTTTTTAATTTTTAAATTTTTACTGGTGAAGTCTCCAGAGAGAGAAAGAGAGAAAGTAATCCTACAATGGGCCATGACCACACTGCAATCCTTTCTCTTTCATTTCTCCTTCCCGTCAAGATTTTGGACATGCACACACATGTGCCCAGTGTTTTAAGCCACCAGGGTTGAAACTCAAACCACTGTGGCCATGTGGAATGCAATTCAAATGCACAGCACCTAACCAAAAATGTGAAATTATTAGGCTAATTTCACATTTTTTTGCTTCCAAATAGACTTATAATTTTACTCCATTTTACCATGCAGTCCCCTTGTGTTTCTTCCGTCACAGTGAGAGAGAGAAAAAAGGGAGAGAGATCACACTCACAGTAGTAGACTCACACCACAATCAACCCCCAGTCCCAGCCAGCCCAGCACGCTGCATGTACAAGGACATCTTTGAATGAAAACCCGCAACTCTCCCACATTCAGCATTGCAGAGAGTTCTGTCACTGCTGTGCCACTGAGGCTGGCCTAGTATATATGCTTTTAAGTTTTTTAAAAATTGTGGTTTTGGAGGACCAGTGGATGATGTAATGGTTATGTCGGACTCCCACATAGTTGACCGTGGCTTGAGTCTCAGACCCAGCAGCTTAAATCTCACACCAGGCACATGTGCATGCATGCCCAGAATCCTGAGGGGAGAATGGAGAAGGGACTGTGGCATGGCCATCCCTTCTGGGGGGGTAATTTCTCGTTTTCTCTCTTGCTCTCTCTGGTGAGCACACATGCCCTATAGCAAAAATTTCTCAATTTTTTGTTGTTGTTGTTCTGATTCAGAGAGAGAAAGAGACAGCAAGACCGAGCAGGGACTTGATGTTTGATCCATTCAAGCCTTCAGTCACCTCCAGATTGTAGGCAAGCATGTGGCTGGAGCACTCAGGGATGTCTAGAGACTTGAACTGGGAACTTCCCATAAGAGATTGCATTCACGTCCCGGACCCGGTGGCTTAAAACTCACGCCAGGTGCGTGTGTGTGTGCCCAAGGTCCTGAGAGGAGAATGGAGGAGAAAGGATTGCGGCATGGCCATCCCCCCAGGGGGTGATTTCTCGCTTTCTGTCTCTCTGTCTCTCTGGCAAGCGCACGCGCCCTATAGCGAAAACCTCTCCAAAAACAAAGAGATTGCATCATAGGGCTTTGCGTTTTACTGATGCACAACTAACTGGTCTCTAATTTCTCACTGTATCCTGTGTCTCTGCCAACCACACCATGAGCATTTTTTTTTTTTTTTGCTAGAGGACATTTGCACCCACAGGAGACAGATGTTGAGAGGGTAAGAAAGAATCCCCATGGGGGATGGTCATGTTCACTCTCTTCCTCCCCACTTCTCCTTCCCTTCACACACTGTGCATGCTCACACATGTGCCCAGCATGTTTCTCTAGCTGCTAAGTCCAGTTCTTGAACCACACAGCCAGCTGTATGAGATCTAGCCTCCTTCACCACCACACTACCAGCTGGCCCTCCCCTAGTATGCGATGTTTATGCTCCCTATGAGAAACCCCTTTCCCTCAGTACCAGCCGATGGCATTGCCAAACTCCCTCGTGGCCAACTGTAGTTCGAGTCCTAGACCCAACCTGCAGTCCCAAAATCCTGAGAGAATGGAGGAGACGGGATTGCGGCATGGCCATCCCCATGGAGGATGATTTCTTGTTTTCTGTCTCTCTGTCTCTGTCTATCTAGCGAATGCAAAAATCTCTCTTAAAAAAAGAAGCTCCTGGGGTCAGCAGTTGGTGTAATGGCTATGTTGCTGGACTCCCATGTAGTTAACCACTGTTCAAGTCCTGGACTCAGTGGCTTAAACCCAAGCCGGGTGCATGTGAGTGTGTGCCCAAGATCCCAAGAGGAGAATGGAGGAGAAGGAATTGCAGTGTGGCCATCCCCCCTGGGGCGGGGGGCGGGGGTCATTTCTCGCTTACTTTCTCTTTCTGGTGAGCACTTGCGCCCTATAGCAAAAACCTCTCAAAAAAAAAGAAACTCCTGGGGCCAGCACGTGGCATGTTGGTTAAAGGGTCTGGATTCTGACATGGCCAACAACGGTTTGAATCCCAGACCTAGTGACTTGCTTTCTTGCTTTCCCTCTCTCTCTATCTTTGTCTCCCTCTGGTCAAATTAAAGAAATAATAATAACAAATGGAATTAAATAAATAACTATTTTTTTAAAAAAAGAAACTCCTTTCTCTCGATTATTAAAATATCAGTATCTTCCCATTTTCCTTCCAACTGTGTGAATATTCTGTTGGGTTGTAATAAAAGTCATGACATTTTTTTCTGTGTTTTCTGTGCATCATGACTTTTATGATAACCCAATGTATTTTTCAGAGACTTTTTTTTTTTGTCCATCACCCCAGAGTTCTAATTCCTGGGGTTGCAGGGTAGATACTGTGAGGTGTCTCAATAAGCACCCATTTCAATGCCCCCCTTCCTAGCTTTATTCTTTTAAGGGCTGGAGAGATAAAATACTCAATTCTTTATTTTTTTTTAAAGAGATTTTTGCTATACGGCGCATGTGCTCACTGGAGAGACAGACAGTAAGTGAGAAGTCACCCCTCTAGGGGGGATGGCCATGCCACAGTCTCTTCTCCATTCTCCTTTTGGGATTCTTGGCATGCGTGCACACATGGCTGGTGTGTTTCAAGCCACTGGGTCTGAGACTCGAACCACCATTGACTTTATGAGAGTCCAACAACGTAACTATTATACCATCTGCTTGTCCCAAAATACTCAATTTTTAATTATCCTGGAAGTTAGGGATGGCCCTGTGCCATGGTTTAGGACTGTGAGATATGGGCAGAAATCCCAGAAGAGTTTCCCTCCCCCATTGAGAAGACAGGTGCAGAGCAGATTTTGGGCCTTCATCCTCTCCCTTTTTCTTGCCTGTGACATGTATGTGAAGTTAGAAGGGAGCTGTGATCTTTTGATCATGGGAATAAAATCTCCATGACAAAGATGGTATTGGAGGGGCCAGCAGATGGCGTGAAAGTTACATTGCTTGGCTCTCATGTGGCCAACCACAGTTCAACTCCCAGACCCCATGGCTTGGAACTCACACCAGGTGTGCATGTGTGTGTGCCCAAGATCCTGAGAGGAGAATGGAGAAGGGATTGTGGAGGAGCCATCCCCCCCCCCAGGGGGGTGATTTCTCACTTTCCCCATCTCTGTCTCTCTGTCTCTAGTGGGTGCACATGAGACAAAAACGTGAGACAAAAAGTAAAAAAAAATTAAGAGATGGTATAAGAGGATGACTGTGGCTATTCGATGGCATTTGGAAGCCATATTAACAGTGTTAAGAAGTATTTCAGTCTTCTTATTGCATAAGATATTTAAACCACAAATTTTAAACTGCTTTTGGTCAAGTTAAAATCCCAACTGATAAAAGTTAGTGTTTTTGGACATTTTTTTCTACGCATTTTCAGTACCCACCACGTTGATTTTAACGATCATCCACATAGAATCGACTTACAAAATCTGTGTCTCTGTCCAGATCTCTCCTCTGAGTTTTGGACCAGTCTAACTAACTGCCTATGGAATGTTTCTGCTTGAATGTCCACATCAGTGAAATTCAGTATATGCAAGTTTTCTGGTGTCTTCTAGCTAAAGATAACAAAAGTGGTATATTTTCTTAAGTATAACAAACACTTTAAATGGAAGTTATTTCTAGAAAGAACACTAAATCAGTATTCTAGATCTGATTTTTATTTAATTATTTCAAATTTTCTCTAAACTTTCCCATGGTTGTAAAGTCACTCACCCTGGGCCGGCAGGTGGCATGATAGTTAAGGGCACTGGACTCCCATATGGCCAACCATGGTTCAAGTCTCAGACCTGGTCGCTTGCTTTCTTCTCACTTTCTCTCTCTCTCTCTCTCTCTCTCTATTCCTCTCTGGTCAAATGGAAATAAAATAAATAAAGATAAAGTAAAATAATTCTTTAAAAAAATAAATAAAGTCACTCACCCAACCATGGAGGTGGAGACCTGCCATCACAGGGAAGCAGAGAGTTCTGGGTTGGAGAATATATGGCTGTAGAATAGTGGCTGGCTGTCAGAGGTTCAGACCGGAACGTGCGACCTGAGAACTGCCTGCTCCCAGGATGACTCTACCTGACTTCCGGAAAGGCAGGCTTGCCTTTTCTTATTGCTGAGCAGGCAACCTGAAGTCAACACATCTCGCTGAGATTTTTATCAGCCCTGCCTTAATTTTTTTTCTCCCCAATCTGGTTCTGCTTCCACTCTATTGTTCTCTTAATGTGTAATGATACAGCCAGCCAGTGGTGTGATGGTTAAGCTGGATCCCACATGGCCAAATGCACAGTTTGAGTCCTGGACCCAGTGGCTTGAGAAACATGCCAGGCACATGTGCATGCATGCTCAAAATCTGAAAGGAAAGAGTAATGGAGAAGAAGGGATTACAGCGTGACCATTCCCCACGGAGTGATACTTTCTCGTTTTCCCTCAAAACAGGCAAACAAACAAACAAATAAATAAATAAATAAATAAGATAATGATACATTCTTAGATGTTTTCATTTAAAGCATAAAATGTGGGACCAACAGATGGCATAATGGTTATGTCGCTGGGCTCCCACATAGTCAACTGTGGTTCGAGTCTTGGACCCGGCGGCTTATAATTCATGCCGGGTATGTATGCATGCATGCCCAAGATCACAAAAGGAAAATAAATGGAGGAGAAGGGTTTGCAGTGTGTGGCCATCTCCCCAGGGGGTGATTTCTCATTTTCTGTCTCTCTGTCTCTCCAGTGAGCACACGTGCCCTATAGCAAAAATCTCCCCCCACAAAAAACAAAACATAAAAATGTTCAATTTTTGCTGTATGTTTGAATAAGCCAGACTGAGAGATCTGTCTAAGTTCAACAATTTGGTGACTGGGATCACATATGTGACTCACTGTTCACTACAAACCTTTCAGAACAATAGTGAACAAAGATATACAAGATCACTGATACGAGTCAGTGTAGTTCTTCAGAGCCTCCCTTTAATCTTCATGTGAAAATCCAAGTTCAGTGATCTGAGATGCCCATGGAAGTGAAGTCTGCCAGGTCAGGGGTGTCAGAACAACGGACTAACCGCTTTTATTGGGTTGTCAGAAAAGTCATGACATATTTTTGCACAGAAAAATGTGTCGTGACTTTTCCAACAACACGACGTATCATTTAAAGCTAGAGTGAGACAAAGTGAGGCCACAACAGCCAAGAGTTCACCATATTACTGTGTTGGGAAATCCCTACTGTGTCATGGTTTAATATCATGGTTTAATACTCTGTATTTTGGTTCTTATGGGTCCGACAGGTCTTCTCGAAGTTTCAGTTCATCAGGCCTAGTCATGGCCTTTCAAAGAGATAAAGCTTTTTCTTTGATTTTGGAATTCATATTTCTTGGATTTGAGTAATACTTAATTATTGAATAAATTACATAATTAGAGACACGTACAACTGGAAGAACAGGTTGGGAACGAATCCATCTGATTCATCGTCAGCACACAGCCCGACTTCTGGCAGCATAAGTATATGGTCATTCCAGAGGGTAGCCTACCCACTGGAAGGGTGCAGTGTGTTGCGGGTATCAGCCTATTTTAGAGGGAGTGTGAAATAGCTTAATACAGTAGGTTGGGCAAGAGGAGGCAGGTCATGACACTCCTACACTATGTATGCTTGCAAACAATATGGATTTGTTATGTTTGGATTGGGGTGGGTCTCTCCTTCTGTCCATAATTACTTTACATAGCTGCCATATCCTTAAGGGGAAACACCTCACTTGTTACCGTGGATTCCCATCAATAGCTTTAAGTGAATACCCATTGCAGAGATAATGCTACACGTTCACTGTCCTCTTCCTTGGTGCCCAGGCAGTTCAGTTGCAACCTCTCTAGCAATTTGGGTATGGGTAAAACTGACTTAACTGACTTCAAATTTTTCAGGCCTGGCCTTTAAACTCTGCTTGGTCAATCTTACAGTCTTATTTTACTAGTGCTACCTTGGTGGCCTCATGATCCAGATGATACAGCTGCAAGATGGTAGAGGCCCACCCAAACCACAAGACTGTCACAGGGTTGAGAAATAAATTTCTATGGTATTAAGTCATTGCAGTTTGGGGCTTTGTCAGTTGCAGATAATAGTCTTGATTACTGTGATTAATACAACTGCTCACATAATACCAGAGACTCATAAGATTGGTTGCCTATAGGGAGAACTGGGTGGTTGCAGGACAGCTGTGGGATGGAAGACTTTTCATGACACACCCATTTGTAACATGAACATGTGTACCCATATAAATACAAGTCAAGATACAGATTTTTTTTTTTTGAGTCAGCCAGGTGCTGTAGTGGTTAAGGTGGCTGGATCCTGTATGGCCTACTGTATGGTTCAAGTCCCAGACCTGTGGCTTGAAAAAAACATGTCGAGCTCATGTGTGTGTGCATGCCCAAAATTTCGAGAGGAAAATGGAAGAGAAGGGATTGTAGTATAGTCATCCCCCACGGAGGATGCTTTTTCACTTTCCCTCTCTTTCTCTCTCTGGCGAGCACATGTGCCCTATAGCAAATTAAATAAAACAAATACACACAAAAAAGATAGAGAACCCTTTTAACACTCAAGAAGACTTTCTTATGCTTCTTCCCAATAGTACCTACTGTCCCCAAGATAAATCAATATTCTGACTTTTATCAAGATCCATTAATTTTGCTTATTCTTAAAATTTTAAATAAATTTGGACCAGCAGATGGTGTAATGGCTACATCACTGGACTCCCATGTAGTCGACTGTGGTTTGAGTCCTAGACCCAGTGGCTTAAACTCATGCCGGGTACATGTGTATGTGTGCCCAAGATCCTGAGAGGAGAATGGAGGAGAAGGAACTGCGGCGTGGCCATCCCCCCTGGGGGGTGATTTCTCACTTTCTGTCTCTGTCTCTCTCTCTCTCTGTTTTTCTGGGTGCTTGTACTCTATAGCAAACACCTCTCCAAAAAACAAAAAATTTTTAAAAAAAGAATTTTTACTTTTTTGGGTTTCTTTTTATATATACATATAACATAACATCTGGGGACCAGCAGGTGGCATGGTGGTTAAGACGCTGGACACTCCCACATGACTGACTGAGGTTCGAGTCCTGGACCTGGTAGCTTGCTTTCTCTCATTCTCAATTATAAGAAAAAAATAACATCTGTAGAAGTCATCATATTATTCCATGTAGCAACAGTTTGCTCTTTTTTTTTTTTTTTGAGAGGTTTTTGCACGTGTACGCGCCAGAAAGACAGAAAGAGACAGAGACAGAAAGTGAGAAATCACCCCCCAGGGAGGATGGCCACGCCACAATCCCTTCTCCTCGTCTCCTCTCGGGATCCTGGGCACGCATGCACACATGCCCAGAGTTTAAGCCACTGGGTCCAGGACTCAAATCATGATTGACTACATGGGAGTACAGCGACGTAGCTATCATGCCAACTGCTGGCCCCAAGTTTGTTCTTTTTATAATTTTTAATTTATTTATTTTTGCTGCAGGCCATATGCACTTGAGAGAGAAAGAGGGAGAGAAATTATCCCCTAGGGGATAGCCATGACACAATCCCTTCTTCTCTCCTCTCCCTCTCAGGATTTTCTCCACGGAAATCTTTAGTAAAAGGCGAAAGATTTATACGATCTGAAGAGGAATCAGAGTATCCCCTCTCAGGATTTTGAGCACACATGTATAGGTGCCCAGCGTGTTTTTCAAGCTGCTGGGTCTGGGATTTGGACCACTCAGTCAACCCTGTGAATCCCAGCCATTCCAACCACCATGCCACTGCCTTGCCCAGCTTTAGTGCATTACACTAAATAATTTTCTCAAATGATTGAATTTAGTTATTTTAATAGTAATGTAGTAATAGCTCATTATTATTATTATTTTAAAAGAATTATTTATTTAATTTTATTTATAATTATTTTTAATTTGATGAAAGAGAGAAAGGAAGAAAGCAATCCACCAGGCCTGGGACTCAAACCATGGTTGACTATGTGGAAATCCAGTGCCTTACCCACTATCCCACCTGGTGATCCCTAAACTAGTACTTCTTTTTTTTAAGAGGTTTTTGCTATAGGGCGCGTGTGCTCGCCAGACAGACAGAGAGAGACAGAGAGACAGAAAGCGAGAAATCACCCCCCAGGGGGGATGGCCATGCCACAATCCCTTCTCCTCCATTCTCCTCTCAGGATCTTGGGCACGCACGCACACGCGCCCGGCGTGAGTTTTAAGCCACCGGGTCCGGGACGCGAACCATGGTCGACTACATGGGAGTTCAGCGACATAGCCATTATGCTAACTGCTGGTCCCCCTAAACTTGTACTTTAATTCCATTTTTTTCCCTTAAAAAAAGTTAGCTTATTTATTTATTTATTTTTCTTTTTTGCCAGCAAGTACGTGCATTCTCCAGAGAGAGACAAAGAGAGGGAGAGGGAGAAAACACCCCCATGGGGAATGGTTGTGTCCCAATCCCTTGTCCTCTATTTTTCCATCCTTTTGGAATTTGGGGTACACATGCATGTGTGCCCAGCATGTTTTTCAAGCCATTGGGTCTGAGTTGGAACTACAGGGTCAACTGTGTGGGATCTGGCTGCTTTAACCACCAGGCCACAAACTTGGCCTTTAATTTTGTTTTTTCACAAACTTTTTTATTTTCTTTCTTATAGTTTACTTATTTATTTCTTCCATGAGTGAGAGAGACAGAGAGCCATTGTATCAATGCTGTCATCCATTCCCAGCCTCAGCCAGCCCTGCATCATGGATACATGTGTGCTCAGCATATTAAGGGAAGTCCCAGTATATGAACCAGAACTTTCCCATGTGGTCAGCCTTGCAGAGTGTTACATTTTACTGCTGTGCCACTTCCCAGCCTTCCCATTTCTCCACAGACTTTTTTGTTTTAATACAACACAAATTCCTTTTTATTCATTTACTTTTCATTATTTTACATCCTTGAGGGGTATAGCGTCACAAGGATTCTGTGTCCAATGGCCTTAGCAGGAAGGTTGCTTCGGAATTTGGCTCGAACCATGCCACTGTTTCCATGGGCACAAGTAACCTTTCCTCAGATTACTCTGGTTTTATTTGGTTTGCCAACAGGAATCACTGTGTTGTTTTTTGCTTTGTACACATGAGTACACCTCTTGCCTAAATAGAATCGTTTCTTCTTGGGCATAACATCTTCAGTTTTAAGAAGAGCTGTGTGCTCTCTTTAGTTCCTGAGACCCCACTTACAGCCAGCAACAATGGCCTTGGACCACAGCCTTCCAGACATTGTTGCGTCTTAGAAGTCATATTCCCAGCAGGCCTCTGCAGGCACCAAGATGGTGGAAAGACACTCCACAGACTTTCTGAAATTACTTCATAGTGTATAGCTTTCCATTTAATTCCATCTTTTAAATTTTATTTTTGAGAGTGTACCAAGATGGCTGCCCCCATGGATCTGGAGTTGAAGGCAGCTTTCACAGAGCTTCAAGCCAAAGTTATTGACATTCAACAAAAGGTGAAGCTTCCAGACATACAGACTGAACAGCTAGACAGAATGAAGAAACACGCACCTCTTACAGATACAGAGATTATGACTTTGGTAGACGAGACTAATATGTATGAAGGTGTAGGAAGAATGTTTATTCTTCAATCAAAGGAGGTAACCCACAATCAGCTGCTAGAAAAACAGAAAATAGCAGAAGAAGAAAAAAATTAAAGAACTAGAACAGAAAACAATCCTACCTGGAATGGAGCGTTAAGGAAGCTGAAGACAATATCCAGGAGATGCTGATGACCCAAGGGCACAACAGGGAATCTCTGGGGGAAGCTTTCTTCCTGAGCCCTCCCATTCCTGGCAAGTATCTAAGGGCCTGCTGGTGAAACAGCGCCCCTTCATCCCAAAGGATGCTTTATGTGGATGGCCCAGCACCCTCACATTTACTTCGTCACCCTGAGCCCCTTCTAGGTCCCAGCCCTGAATGTTTTATCCTGGCTCTGCCTGCCACCCCTGCCTGGACACTTCTCTCTTCTGGGCTGAGTCCTGAACTCCTAGGAGAGGGCAAATGGGAGCCAGCACAAAGGCATGCTCTACCTAAGCTACTAGACACTCTGGTCCGACCAACAAAGGCCCCAGTCTCACTGAAAAAAAAAAATGTATTTTGAAACAGTTGATAGCTTTCAACATACACAGTCTTGTAGATATTTTGTTAGACTTAGCCACAGGTATTTCATGGGTTTGGTGCTATAATAAATTATGACATTTTATTAACTTTCTTTTTTTTAGAATTATTTTATCTAACTTCATTTATTATTATTATTTTTTAATTTGACCAGAGACAAAGAAAAAAGAGAAAGTGAGAAAGTAAGGCACCAGGTCTGGGACTTGAACCACAATTGGCCATGTGGGAGTCCAGCGCCTTTAACCACCATGCCACCCGCTAGCCCCTAACTTTATTTTTCAATTATTCATTGGTGGTATGCAAAATACAGTTGATTATCTTATTGACCTTGTGTCCTGATAGCTTGCTTGTTTGCTTTGTTTTCTCTTTCTCCCTCCCTCCCTCCCTTCCTCCCCTCCTCCCTCTCTCTT
>NW_006159521.1:7462811-7466134 GCF_000334495.1 Tupaia belangeri chinensis | reverse complement strand
CCATGTAGTCAACCGCGGTTCGCATCCCGGACCCGGTGGCTTAAAACTCATGCCGGGCACATGTACATGCGTGCCCAAGATCCTGAGAGGAGAATGGAGAAGGGATTGCGGTGTGGCCATCCCCCCGGGGGATGATTTCTCGTTTTCTGTCTCTCTGTCTCTCTCTGTCTGTCTGGCAAGCACATGCGCCGTATAGCAAAAAAACCTCTCCAAAAAAAAAAAAAAGAATTATTTATTGAGACCAGCAGTTAGTGTAATGGCTATGTCGCTGGACTCCTACGTAGTCAACTGCGATTCGAGTCCTGGACCTGGTGGCTTAAACTCAGCTGGGCATGTGTGCGTGCATGCCCAAGATCCTGAGAGGAGAATGGAGAAGAAGGAATTGTGGCGTAGCCATCTCCCCTAGGGGGTGATTTCTCACTTTCTGTCTCTCTGTCTCTCTCTCTCTGGCTGGTGAGTGCATGCGCCCTATAGCAAAAACCTCTCCCAAAAAATAGAATTATTTAGTCAATTTTATTTATTCACTTATTTTAATTTGACCAGAGAGAAAGTGAGAAAGCAAGCCACTAGGTTCTACTCTGGAACTGTGGTTGGCCGTGTGGGAGTGTCTAGTTCCTTAACCACCACACCAACTACTGGCCCCATGTCCTAATGGTTTTTTTTTTTTTTTTTTTTGTCTTTTGTTTTATTTGAAGAAGTATTTTATTTAACATAATATATTTTAATTTGACCAGAGAGGGACAGCTTGAGAGAGAGAAAGTGAGAAAGCAAGCTGCTAGGTCCACTACTCGAACCATGTGGGAGTCCAGCACCCTCAACCACCATGCCTCCTGCTGGCCCCCCTGATAGTTTTCTTGTTTTTTTTTTAATAAGTTTTTATTTAATTCATTTATTTTAATTTGGCCAGAGAGAGGCACAGAGAGAGAAAAAGAGGGAAAGTGAGAAAGCAAGCCACCAGGTCCGGGGCTCGAACAGTGATCTGCCATGTGGGAGTGTTCAGCACCCCATAGTTTTCTAAACTCAGATGTTAAAGCAACTTTTTTGGGGATTTTTTTTCTAGATAGACAATAGTTTTTTGTTTGTTTGTTTGTTTGTTTGTTTTAGAGATGACTATTTTTAAAGTTGTTGATATAGTGATTTATATATATATATATATTTTAGAAGTTTTTGCTATAGGGTGTGTGCGCTCACCAGAAAGGCAGACAGAGACAGAGAGACAGAAAGTGAGAAATCACGCCCCAGAAGGGATGGCCATGCCACAATCCTTTCTCCATTCTCCTCTCTGAATCTTGGGCCCATATGCACACCTGCTTGGCGTGAGTTTAAGCCACCAGGTCTGAGACTCGAACTGCGGTTGACTACATGGGAGTCCAGCAACATAGCCATTATGCCAACTGCTGGTCCCCAGATATAGTGAATTAAATTGATTATTTTTTATCGTTAAGCCATCCTTGCACTTTTGGCATAAGCCCCACTTAGAAATTAAAGTATTCAGGGTCAGCCGGTGGTGTCATGGTAAGGACGCTGGACTCCCATTGTCCAGCCATGGTTTGAGTCCCGGACCCGATAGCTTGCTTTCTCACTGCTCCCTGCCCCTTCTCTCTGGTCAAATTATTAAAATAAATTCATTAAATTAAATAAATAATTGTTTCGTTTGCTTTCCTTTTTATTTTATGACTTATTTATTTTATATTTATTGTTGTATATCTTTTTTTAAATTTATGTACATTTAATCACATGTCTTTACAGTATACATTTCTTTTTTCAACTAATACTAAGCATGTCAGTCAAGACAAAGATATTACTATATACATTATCATAAGCAAATAGCTTCTCATTTTGTGTCAGTTAAGCACACTTTTACCAGTTTTTCCCTTTCCTTTTCCCCTCCCTCCTTTCCATACTAAACTTTTTTTTTAACATTGTATTGATTCACAACAGATTTTAAACTAAAAGTATGGACAAAGCTAGAATCTAGTGACAAGTGCACTATAATTTCTTCTGAAACATTTTTTTCTCTCTCCATTCCCCTTTATTAAAGAGAGGTATAAACTAACTTATTTGCAAACGAAAATATAAAAATTAGGTTAATCTCAATTTGGTCTGTTATTTGCACAAAGCCTCAGGAGAATTCAATTTCTGATTCAAGGCAACAGATACTGTAGTATTATTGAACTTATGCAAATAACCATTCTGTCACAAAATAAGAATGCTCACAAATATTTTTAATTGCAAAGGGGTCAGGAAGGGAGAAAAGTTTATGTTTCAATTAAAAAATTTTTTTAACAAATTGCTAAACCTACCACCAACTCAAAAGAAAACAAAAATCCTTAAATCTAGAAAATAAAGCATAGAAGAAAATCAGTAAAGTTTTAGGAAAAAAAGTCATAGAATTCTATTTCATCAGTTCAGTCTTATGTAATCTCTCTTTTGTTGAATTGGCAGTGTCACTGTAGTATGACATTTCTGTTAACATTCAACACTATTATTATTATTATTTTTGGAGAGGTTTTCGCTATAGGGTGCGTGCGCTTGCCAGCCAGACAGAGAGAGACATAGAGACAGAAAGCGAGAAATTGCCCCCCAGGGGGGATGGTCACGCCGCAATCCCTTCTCCTCCATTCTCCTCTCGGGATCTTGGGCACGCACACACACACGCCTGGTGTGAGTTTTAAGCCACCAGGTCCGGCACGCGAACTGCGGTCGACTACGTGGGAGTCCAGCGACATAGCCATTACGCTAACTGCTGGTTCCCAAACACTATTATTGATATTAATATTTCAGAACTCGTCCCTACCCTCAAGTTGGCTTTTTTTTTTTTTTTTGAGAGGTTTTGCTATAGGGCACTCACCAGAAAGACAGAGAGAGAGAGACAGAAAGTGAGAAATCACCCCCCAGGGGGGATGGCCATGCCGCAATCCCTTTTCCTCCATTCTCCTCTCAAGATCTTGGGCTCACATGCACATGTGCCTGGCGTGAGTTTAAGCCACCGGGTCTGGGACTTGAACCTCTGTTGACTACATGGGAGTCCAGTGACATAGCCATTAGACCATCTGCTGGTCTCTAAGTTGGCCTTTTTCTTGGTCAATTTTTGTTCTCTTATTTGTCTATCTCTTGTTTTCCTGGTATAGTACTCCCTTCAGAATTTCTCAAAGAGGGAACCAGCAGTTAGCGTAATGGCTATGTCGCTGGACTCCCACGTAATCGACCACAGTTCGCATCCCAGACCCGGTGGCTTAAAACTCAATGCCGGGTGCGTGTGCGTGTGTGCCCAAGATCCCGAGAGGAGAAGGGATTGCGGCGTGACCATCCCCCCTGGGGGG
>NW_006159521.1:7447307-7462733 GCF_000334495.1 Tupaia belangeri chinensis | reverse complement strand
AAAAAAAAAAAAAAGAAAAGAACTTCTCAAAGAGATGATCTGGTGTTGATAAATTCTTTCAGATTTTGTTTATCCGAGAATTTTATTTTTTTAATATTTTCTTCCCAGATGAAGGATAATCTTGTCGAATATAGTATTTTTGGTTGAGATTGTTTTTCATTCTTAACATTTTGAATATATTTTCTCATTCTTTCTTTGCTTGCATTGTTTCTAATGAGAAGTCCGATGTTAGCCTGATGGGATGAATAGCCTTTGAAAGTAACTTGACATTTTTCTCTTGCCAGTTTTAGTATCTTGTCTCTGTCTAGTTTTGGTCAATCTGGCTATGATGTGCATTGGAGAAGATCTTCTTGGGTGGATTCTATGTGTGTTCTTTTGTATTTCTTGGGTTTGGATATTTGAATGCCTCTCTAGGTTTGGAAATTTTTCTTCCAGGATTTCATGGAATAGATTATGAATGCCCTGATTAGTTTCTTCACCTTCTGGGATACCGATTATCTGGATATTTAGGCATCTAATGATATCTAGTATTACTCATATATTATTTTCACTTTTTTGAGTTATTTTCTCAGTCTTTTTGATGAATTTTTCTAGGTCAGAGGTCTTGCCTTCTACATCTGAGATTCGATCTTCTGCATGATCTACTCTGCTTTTAATACTTTCAAGGAAGGTTTTGATTTTCTCTATTACAGCCTTCATCTCTAACAGTTCCATTTGATTCCTTTTTATGATGTGTATTTCCTCTTTCAGATTGTGGAAGAACTTCCTCACCTCCTGGAACTCGTTGTCTCTTTTCTTCTGCATTTTCTGGAGTTTGTTGCATCTCTTCTCTTGCATCTTTCTGTTAGCTTTGTCACTATGAATTTCCTAAATATCCTATGAATATCTTAAATTCTTTATCAGTTATTTCCATGAGTTTTCTTGTTCTGTCTGCATGATGAAGGGCTGTTCTTTCCTCTTGGGGGAGAGATATTTTCTTGATTTCCCATATTTCTTGTGTCTTTGAGGTGGTTTCTAGTCATCTGATCGATAATGTGTTACTTCCTACCTTCTTGGAGTTAATTCTGAGTTTTAGAGGTGTGTAGAAGGAGATGACCCTCAATATTTCTGCAGTTTCATTCCCCTGATCCTCACCAAGCAACCTGCATTTTTGTCGGTGGAACTGGTCAGTTTCAAGGGGATAGGTGCATCTGGGCTGAGCTGTGGGGTTTCCACCAAGAATTCAAAGGTATGTGGGAGGATATGAGCCGTGCTCACCTCAGCTCTGTATTTCTCCCAGCTGCTCACGTTACAGACTCTCCTTTCTGATTTTAAGTCATTTGGTGATATTTTCACATTTGGCTAATTTGTTAGAGATTTCTGCTACTGTAAGCTCTTATGCTTCACTTTACTGTGAGGTACTTCATTGCCTATTTCTCCTCTACTACTGTGTTTTGCAATGTGGTATCCACAGAAAGGAATTTCAATTTACATTTATAAAGATGAGTTTCTCCCTTTCTGTACCAGTTCAGTGGGGTTGAGGTTTTTCTATGACCCTAAAAGTATTCAAGTATTTCGCTACTGTGCACCTAGACCTGGCTAGACACTCAATGTGTGGAAGGTGAGAAGCAAGGTGAGAAAGTCGAGTAAAAGAAAGGAAACAAAGGGAAAAAAGACAAACAAACAACAATGAAAAGGAAAGAAAACATTTTTAAGAAAAAGGCAAACAAATGAGAACCCCGTGGCGCACTAGGGCTAGGCTTACCTCAGATGCACATGGATTCTGAAATTAACTAGAGAGAGGTCTGAAAGAAGAGGCAGTACCTACAGATTTTTAACATATATTTATAAGAGAAAAATTTCAAGAGAAAAGGAGATGGGGAGAGAGAGACAGAGACAGAAAGAAGACAGAAACCACCCTACCTGGCTTTTTGCTGGGTATTGGGCTGGAAGGAGAGGTTTAAGGCAGAGGCTTTCCAGGTAAAGGGGCAGAGCTAGGCCCACCTCAGGTGCACATGGATTCTGGCTTTTTGTTCGGTTTTGGGCCAGAGGAATAAATAATTCTTTTAAAAAAAATTTAAAAAGGAATTAAACTTTTCGGTCCAGCTGGCGGTGTGATAGTTAAGGTGACTTGATCCCAGGTGGCCAACTGCACAGTTTGAGTCCTGGACCTGGTTGCTTAAAAAACACACCAAGCGTATGTGTGAGCATGTGTGTGTGCCCAAAATTCCAAAAGGAAAAATGGAGAAAAAAGGTTATAAAGTGGCCATCCCCAAGGGATGTTTGAAAAACACACCATGTGTTGGGAACCAGCAGTTAGCGTAATGGCTATGTCGCTGGACTCCCACGTAGTCGACCGCGGTTCACGTCCCGGACCCGGTGGCTTAAAACTCACGCCGGGCACGTGTGCGTGCGTGCCCAAGATCCCGAGAGGAGAATGGAGGAGAAGGGATTGCGGCGTGACCATCCCCTCTGGGGGGTGATTTCTCGCTTTCTGTCTCTATGTCTCTCTGTCTGTCTGGCGAGCGCACGCGCCCTATAGCGAAAATCTCTCAAAAAAACAAAACAAACAAACAAAAAAACACACCATGTGTGTGTGTCTGTGTGTGTGCACATGCGCGCGCACGCCCAAAATTCCAAAAGGAAAATGGAAGAGAAGGGATTGTAGAGTGACCATCTCCCCAGGGGGTGTTTTCTCACTTTCCCTCTCCCTGTGTCTTTCTCTTTCAACCACACATATTCTGCTACAAAATTTAAAACACAAAAGCAGGGGCCAGTGGTGGTGTAGTGGTTAAGGCGCTGGACTCCCACATGGCCAACCACGGTTCGAGTTCCAGATCCAGTACCTTGAAACTCATGCTGGGTGCGTGTTCATGCATACCCAAAATCCCAAAGGAGAGTGGAACAGAGGGATTATGACTTGGCCATTCGCCCAATCTATGATTTCTCAACTTCTCTCTCTCTCATTGTCTCCCTGGCAGGTGCACACATCCTATAGCAGATCTCTCTCTAAAATAAATAAATAAATAAAACTTAAATTTTCCCTAAATTTTTTTAGATCCTTAGCTTACATATAAGGGGTCTTATTATATTTATTATTATTTTATTTTGACCAGAGAGAGACAGAAAGAGAGAGAAAGGGAAAGTGAGAATGCAAGCCACCAGGTCCAGGACTTGAACCATGGTCAGTGATGAAGGAGTGCCTTAACCCCATGCCACCTGCTAGCCCCAAGATGCGTTTTAACAATGGTCATGTAAAATGTATATTATGAGAAAACTATGCATGCTTTTCATTTTCTTTGAACAAAAATAAATTCATGCTAATTTGTATTATGTCCAAAAAGAATTTAGTTTGAGGGGTTAAGGAGAAGGCATAAATTTGAAGCGATCCCTTCTCACTGCAACTTGAATTCTGCTAAATTGAAGCAAGAACAAGCATCATGATGATGAAGCTGAGGTGGAAGTATGATGAAACCATTGATGATGGAGCCAGTGCCCTGAAGAAATCAGCAATCTACAAATTGATATCTCATTTTAAGAAGGAATGAAGGCAGGGCCAACAGGTGGCATGGTGGTTAAGACACTGGACTCCTACATGGCCAAGTCTGGTTTTAGTCCCAGACCTGGAGGTTTGAAAATCACAGAAGGAATGTATGCGTGTGTGTCCAAAATCCCAAGAGGAGAATGAAAGAGAAGGAATTGCATCGAGACCACCCACCACCCTGGGGGCTGATTTCTCATTTTCCTTCTCTCGGTCTTTCTCATGTGAGTGCATGCTCCCTATGGCAAAAGCCTTAAAAAAAGGATGAAGGATTTTAAAGATGGCACCTGCACCATCCACATCGATTTGCAAGGATAAAGTTGATTTCGTTTATGCTCCAATTGAAGAGGACCAACGATTCACAGCAGAAATGATAGTTAACAACATAGATGTCATAATTGTTTCAGCTTACACAGTTCTGACTAAAATATTAAAGTTGAGCAAACTTCCTACTCAATGGGTGTCAGAACTGTTGTACTCAGATCACCTGTAGACAAGAGAAGACCTTTTTTTTTTTTTTTTTTGGAGAGGTTTTCGCTATAGGGCGCATGTGCTTGCCAGACAGAGACATAGAGACAGAAAGCGAGAAATCACCCCCCAGGGGGGATGGTCACGCCGCAATCCCTTCTCCTCCATTCTCCTCTCGGGATCTTGGGCATGCACGCACACGTGCCCAGCGTAAGTTTTAACCCACCGGTCCAGGACGTGAACTGCGGTTGACTATGTGGGAGTCCAGCGACATAGCCATTACACTAACTGCTGGTTCCCAAAAGCAGACCTTTTGATGAACATTTTAAACAAGTGGCATCAAAATCCTGAAGCATTTCTTGGATGATTGTCATTGGAGATGACATAGCTTTATCAGGACAGTCCTGAGGACAAAACACAGTCAAAACAGTGACTGCTGGGGCCAGCAGGTGGTGTGATGGTTAAGGGTACTAGACTCCAACATGGCCAATTGCAGTTCAAGTCCCAGACTTGGCAGCTTGATTTCTCACTTTCTCTCTCTCTCTTCACTTTGTCCCTCTCTAGTCAAATTAAAGTAAATACATAAATAAAGTTATATAAAATAATGCTTTTTTTGTTGGGAAGAGGTTTTTGCTATAGGGCATGTATACTCACCAGAAAGACAGAGATAGACAGAGAGACAGAAAGCCAGAAGTCACCCCCTACGGGAGATGGCCATGCCGCAATCCCTTCTCCTCCATTCTCCTCTCGGGATCTTGGGCACGCACGCACACATGCCTGGCGTGAGTTTAAGCCACCGGGTCTGGGACTCGAACCGTGGTCAACTACATGCGAGTCTCCCCCGGGGATTTTGGACATGCATGCATACACACCCTGTGTGAGGTTTAAGTCTCTGTCTGACACTCAAACTGCAGTTGACTATGTGGGAGTCCAGCGACATAACCATTACGCCAACCGCTGGTTTCTCTTTCTAGTTTTTCAAAGTGAAAGCATAGATTATTAGTTTTAGAAGTTCTTTTTGAGCCAGCCAGTAGTATGGTAGGCAAAGTGGCTGAATCCTACATGGCCAACTACGTGGTTCAAGCACTGGACCCCGCGGCTAGAAAATCACATCAGGTTCATGCCTGAAATCCCATGAGGAGAATGGGAGAGAAGAGACTGTGGTGTGGCTGTACCCTCAGAGGGTAATTTCTACTTTCACTCAGTCTCTCTCTGTCTCTCCCTGTCTCTCCCAGGTGAGCACACAAGCCGATAGCAAAAAATTTAAAAGAAAAAGAAAGAAATGAAGAATAAGAGAAAGAAGCAAGTAAAATAAGAAAATGATGATAATACTAGAAAAGTCAAGAGAATCAACAAAAAGCCATTAAAATTGATAAGAGAATTTAATAATATGGTTGTTTAAAAATAAATAATACGGTTGTTTAAAAAAATAAAAATTTATTGTTTTCACGTCTACTTACTACAATGTAACTTCAAGTAATAATGAAACACCACACACAGAGTAAGAATTATTGGGTTGTCAGAAAAGTCATGCATTTTTCTATGTAAAAATGCGTCATAACTTTTCCAACCACCCACTATATAACCTCTACTTTTTCTCTCCCATTTTTTTACACTTAATTTGAATATGTAATAAATGACAATGTTTTACTACTCATTACTTTAGAAAGTAAAGTATCTTTAAAAGAGAAAGAAAACTTTTCTATTGACCCTCCTACTTGCAAAATATGTTGTTCTCCACCTCCTTATGTATATCCAAATTGCCATCTAGTATCTCCTGCCTTCTTGAAGGATTACTTGAACATTTCTAGGTATCTGTTTACTTTTAGATTTTTGTCATAGAACATGTGCACTCACCAGAGAGATAGACACAAAAATCACCCCTGTAGGAGGTATGACCACATCGCAATCCCTTCTCCTCTATTTTCCTCTTGGGATTTTTGGGCATGCGCACACATGTACGCAGTGTGATTTTTCAAGCTGTAGGGTCTGGGACTCAAACCTCAGAGTTGGCCATGTGGGATCCAGCTGCCTTAATCTCCTTGCTGCCTGCTGGCCCACTTGAACATTTCTTATAGTACTGTCTTACAAGTGATGTTTTCTCTCATATTTCATATGTTTGCACAAGTTTTCTTTCTTTTTTCTTTCTTTTTATTTTTTTTTTGAGACAGAGTTTTGCTATAGGGCACATGCACTTGCCAGAGAGACAGAAAGGGAGAAATCACCTCCCGGGGGGATGGCCATGCTGCAATCCCTTCTCCACTATTCTCTTCTTGGGATCTTGAGCATGCGTGCACATGCGTCTGGGATGAGTTAGAAGTCACCAGGTCTGGGACTTGAACTGTTGTCAACTACTGGGAATCCAGTGACGTAACCATTATACCATTTGCTGGTCACATTTCTGTTAGATGCTTTACCTCCAGATTGCTTATTTATGTTTCTTGCATTTTCTTTCATATTTCTTTTCATTTTTGATTTATGTCCTAAAAGAAATCCTGAAATTATCTTTGAATTCTTTCATTAAATTTTAATTTCAGAAATCATCATTTTAATTTTTTTTTTTTTGTAATTTTGCTATAGGGCATATACACTCACTTGAGAGACAAAGAAAGAGGGAAAGTGGGAAAGCAAATCCCCCCTCCCCAGGGGAGATGGCCACACTGCAATACCTTCTCCATTCTGCTCTCAGAATTTTGGGCACCAAACACCCATATCTGGTGTATTTTTCAAACACCAGGTCCAGACTTCAACTGTACAGTTGGCCATGTAGGGTCCAGTTGCCTTAGCCATCTTACCACTGGCTGGCCCCATAATTTAAATTTTTAATTTTTTTTATAAAGAATTATTACTTTATTCACTTAAAAAAAATTAACCAGAAAGAGACAGAGACAGAAAGTGAGAGAGCAAGCTACCAGGTCTGGGACTTGAATTATGGTCAGCTCTGTGGGAGTGTCCAGTGCCTTAACCACCACGCCACCCACTGCTCCCCTAAAATTTTAATTTTTAAGCATTGCTTCTTGCTTGTTTTCATATAACATCCTCCTTCTTCTGTTATAAGAATGAAATATGTTTTAGGTTTTTGCCATAGGGCGCACGTGCTTGCCAGAGAGAAACAATAAGAGGGAAAGTGAGAAGACACCCCAGCAGTGGGGATGCCACACTGCAATCCCTTCTTCTCCTGGGATTTTGGACATGGCATGCATACATGCCCAGTGTGATTTTCAAGCCGCCAGGTCTGGTACTCAAACCACTCACTGTCAGCCATGTGGGAAGCCAGCACCTTAGCCACCACATTATTTTTCATTTCTTAGGAGGGTTTTAAGGGTTTAAAATATCTTTCTCCTCCTGTTTCTCTAATTATCCCCATTCTCATTAGTCTTTTTTAGAGAGATTTTTGCTATAGTGCACATGCGCTCGCCAGAAAGAGAGACAGAAAGCGAGAAATCATCCCCCAGGGCGGATGGCCGCCTCGCCACAATCACTTCTCCTCCATTCTCCTCTCGGGATCTTGGGCACACATGCACACACACCCAGCATGAGTTTTAAGTTACCAGGTCTTGGACTCGAACAGTGGTCGTCTATGTGGGAGTCCAGCAACGTAACCATTACACCATCTGCTGTTCCCCTCATTAGTCATTTTTCAGATGTTTGTTTTGGTCTCTTTCATGATACAGACTTTCCTCAAATATCTTGGTTGGCAATAATTTTTTTAATTTTAAAATTTGCTGTAGAGTATATGTGCTCATGAGAGAAAGAAAGCGAGAATCAGAAAGCACCCCCTAGGGAGTGATGGCCACACTGCAATCCCTTCTCCTCCATTTTCCTCTCAGGATTTTGGGCATGCACACGCACCCACCTGGCATCACTGGGTTCAAAACTTAAATCAGAGTCAACCATGTGTGATCCAGCTGCTTAACCACCACACCACTGGCCAGCTCATTGATAAAAAAATTTAAATGATGATATGAATACTGATAGACCCCACCTACTCACACCTGTGAAATCTATGTATAAAGGGCTGCCTCCAGCCAGCAGGTGTGGACAGATGAGGCCTCTTACTATTAGACTCTCTTTCCTGTCAACTAGTTCAGTCTGTTTGTTTACAGAATTCCTATCCCTATTTTTAGCCTGGGACTTACAGGCCTAGGTGCCGTATATTCTTTATGAGGTGAAGAGATGGGTGGAGAGGTTTTACTGTGTCGCACAGAGGCTTGCCATTCATCTCTTCCTTTGCCGTGTCTACATGTTATTCTTGGCCCTCCTGTGCTTTTGGCCTGAGTCCCTGGCCTCTCTCGTGTTCTGCAAGACTCAGCAGCCTGCTCATCCGTGCAGTCACCTCAAACAGTGATCCACACTAGCTTTTTGCACTCTGCGGCAGCCATCACTGGCTAGTTCTCCATCTGCTTTCTGTCTTTCAGTCATTTGGTGGAATAACTCACTTGCTGATGCTATATTTTCTTATTTTGAGCTTGTACTTTTTAAATTCCTTTATCCTTTGTCAGGTGATGTTGGAGGGGCTAAACACGTGGACAGTCTCCGATTTATTGGATAGGGAAATTTAGTCAAATAAATGATATTCACTGTATAAAGAGCCTCTTAAATGTGCATCTTCAAGGAAAAAAATGCTGGAGCTTTACCTGTTCTGCAAAATGAAGTCATGTTGAGACGGTCAGGTAATTTTGATTCAGTAGGTGGCAGTCTTTCCTTGTTTAACTCAATAGTAAACCAGTGTTCCGAGGAGTCAGAGTAGGAGTTTACCTGTATAGTTAATTTCTGAATTTGGTCAACATCAGCTTTAATCAACTGATATTTTCAGAATTTAAAAATATTGAAACAAATTTTAAAATTAAAATACTAACCTAAATATCTAAATAATCTTTACAGATTTCTGAAAATAGTATTATAATAATAAAATGTGTTCTCAAAAGTTAAAAATAAAGACTTACCAGAATCCCTGTGCACACAAGGCATATAGATCAAACTGTCAAATATTTTAAAAATCCTTTTTACTAAGGGACAGTTTCATTTCTTTCTCTTCTCCCATATATTACTTATACATAATCCCCAAATATATCCATTTTTAAAATTTCTTTTTCTTTTCTTTTTTTTTTTTCTTTTTGAGAGGTTTTTGCTGTAGGGCACATATGCCAGAGAGACAGAAAGCAAGAAATCACCCCCCAGGGGAGATGGCCACGCCGCAATCCCTTCTCCTCCATTCTCCTCTTGGGATCTTGGGCACACACACACACGTGCCTGGCATGAGTTTAAGCCACCGGGTCCAGGACTCAAACTGCGGTTGACTACATGGAAGCCCAGCAACATAGCCATTACGCCAACTGCTGGTCTGAAAATGTACTATATAATTCTTAAGCTAAACAAAGGATAGTCTCTGTACCCTTTTCTTTTCTTTTCTTTTTTTAAGAGGTTTTTGCTATAGGGTACTTGCGTGAGATAGAGAGAGAAAGTGAGAAATCACACCCCAAGGGAGATGGCCACACCACAATCTCTTCTCCATTCTCCTGTCTAGAGTTTGTGTATGCGCACACACACGCCAGGTGAGTTTCAGGTTGCTGGGTCTGGGACTCAAACTGCGGTTGGTCACCTGGGAGTCCAGTGCCGTAATCACTATACTACTTGCTGGTCCCAATCTCTGTACTCTTAGAAGTTAAAATAAAAGTAAAGATACAATTTATGCAATTAAAAAATACTGATATGGAACGAAGGCACTAGCAGGTGGCATGGTGGTTAAGGTGCTAGATTCTCACATGACTGACTGTGATTTTGGTCCCAGATGTGGTGGGTTGCTTTGTCACTTTCCATTTTTCTCTCTCATAAAAATTTAAAAATAAGTAATAATAACAAATAAAATTAAATAAATAATTCTTACAAAAAATAATGCTGATACAGTTCAGAGAAGCTTATAATGTTTTGCAAAACTTTGCATAACCTATAAATAATAACAAGCAAATTCAGAGAATCATTTTTACTTCCGGTTCTGAATTTGCAAATGCTGAGCCAATATGTCAAAAACACTTGAAATTTCAATATTCACAGATCACATAAGTTCACGATTAGTTCAGAAGCAAACCATGAAATTTTTTTTTTCTTTTTTTGGAGAGGTTTTTTTTTTTTTTTTGCTATAGGGCGCGTGCACTCGCCAGACAGAGAGAGACAGAGAGACAGAAAGCGAGAAATCACCCCCCAGAGGGGATGGTCATGCTGCAATCCCTTCTCCTCCATTCTCCTCTCGGGATCTTGGGCATGCACACACATGCGCCCAGTGTGAGTTTTAAGCCACCAGGTCCGGGACTCGAACCATGGTCGACTACATGGGAATCCAGCGACATAGCCATTACGCCAACTGCTGGTCCCACCATGAAATGTTTGAACTTTAAGGGATTTGGGACTTTTTCAGTGATCAAAATCTCTGCATTTGAAGCCATCTACATTTGAGCTCTGAGTGGCTCCTTTCAGGGACTAAAGACAACTAAACATTTGATGCCCAGTCTTCACCCTCTTAACCCCAAGATCTAGACAGGCTAATCTCAAGCCATTTGCATTTGAGCTCTGAGTGGCCCCTTTCAGGGTCTAGGACAACTGAAAATTTTCTGCCCAGACTTTGGCCTCTTGACCCCATGATTTAGTAGTTTCGGAGGAGTCCTCAATTCCCATTGAATCTGCTGCACAAAGGGAGAAAAACAGAACTCAAGAGAGATTGTAGATCACTTCCTGCATGCTTTTGAACGCTCAGATTTAACTCCAAATTTAGGAGAAAACATATAATCCATCAGATGACCAGAAACCACTGCAGAAGCACAAGAAATATGAGAAACCAAGAAAATATTTCTCCCAAAGGGAAAGGAATAACTCCTTATCCTCCACAGATAATACAATGGAATCTATGGAAATGTCAGATAAAAAATTTATAATATTCATAATGACAAAGCTAACTGAGATGCAAGAGAAGAGAGACAACACACTCCAGAAGATACAGGAGAAAAGAGATAATGAGTTCCAGGAGGTGAGGAAGTTCTTGCATGATCTGAAAGAGGAAATATACACCATAAAAAAAATAGAATTGTTAGAGATGAAGGCTGTAATACAGGAAATCAAAACCTCCCTTGAAAGTATTAAAAGTAGCCTACCTACATCATGAAAAAGATCAAATTTCAGATGTAAAAGACAGAACCTCTGATCTAGAAAAATTCACCCAAAAGACTGAGAAAATAACCCCCCAAAAATGAGAATAATATACAAGTAGTACTAGATACCATTAAACACTCAAACGTCCAGATAATTGGTGTCCCAGAAGGTGAAGAAATTAATAAGGACATTGATAATCTATTCCATAAAATCCTGAAGAAAACTTTCCAAACCTAGAGAGGCATTCAAATATCCAGACCCAAGAAATACAAAAGACCCCACATAGAATCCACCCAAGAAGATCTTTTCCAAAGCATGTCATAGCCAGATTGACCAAAACTACAGACAGAGACCAAAACTACAGAGACAAGATACTAAAACTGGCAAGAGAGAAACATCGTTACTTTCCAAGGATATCCCATCAGGCTAACATTGGACCTCTCATTGGAAACAAAACAAGCTAGGAAAGAGAGAGAAAATATATTCAAAGTGCTAAGTGATAAACAATTTCTTTTCTTTTTCTTTTTGGAGAGGTTTTTGCTATAAGGCATGTGATTTGTGCTCTCCACAAAGACAAAGACAGAGAGACAGAAAGTGAGAAGTGACCCCCCCCAGGGGGGCGGCCATGCCGCAATCCCTTCTCCATTTCCCTCTTGGGATCTTGAGCACGCACGCACACATGCCTGGCGTGAGTTTAAGCCACCAGGTATGGAACTCGAACCGCAGTCAACTACATGAGAGTCCAGTGACATAGCCATTATGCCAAGTGCTGGTCCCAGTGATAAACAATTTCAACCAAGAATTCTATACCTGGAAAGATTATCCTTCGTATGGGAAGAAAAGATAAAAACATTCTCAGATAAACAAAACCTGAAAGAATTTACCAGCACCAGTCCAGGAAGTTCTGAAAGGAGTACTGTATCAGGAAAACTAAAGTCAGACACACAGAAATAAGAGCACAAAAAACAGCCATGAGAATGTGGATCTTAATGGTAGGGACAAGTCTGGAAAGATCAATAATTACATTGAATGTTAACTTCCAGAATTTAAATGGAAAGATCAGTCCATAGAACCACTGCAAATTCACCAGAAAAGAGATTAATTACAGGAGACTGAACTGATTAAATAGAATTTTATGACTTTTGTCTAAAACATTACCGATTTTCTTTTATGTTTTGTTTTCCATATGAACTGTTGATGGGTTCTTCTACCTACTGTTTGAACTGAATCCTAACATTTTTCTTGGCTTTAAGTCTTAAGTAAACTTCTTTTTACAATTTTTGATTTTGACCTATTGAAACTAAACTGTTTGAGACCAGCAGGTGGCATGGTGGTTAAGGCGCTGGACATTCCCATATGGCTGACCACGATTCAAGTCCTGGACCTGGTGGCTTGCTTTCTCTCTCTCTCTCTCTCTTTCTCTCTTTGGTCAAATTAAAATAAATGGATGAATAAATAAAATTAAATAATTCTTTAAAAAAAAACTAAACTTTTCTTGAAATTAAAAAATGCATAAAAAAATACCTAATGACCACAGTAAGCTATATAGCCCCAGCTAGGTGTTACTTTATAGTATATTCATTCTACCTGCTGAGGTTTATGCCTAAAGTCAGACGTGTGTTCATAGATATGTATATACCAGTTGCACTTGCTACTGAAAGTATTTAGATTAAGATCTTTTGTGAATCATAAATATGTGGGGCGGAAGGCATGGAAAACAACTGCAGATACCAGAAACAGTGTGGGAGGAGGGTGGGAAATGGCAGAGGGTGAGAGGTAGGGAATGGGGGGGGGGGGGGAAGCAAAATATATAAGAAACAAGAAATGGAAAATTATTTGTTGGGACCAGCAATTAGCATAATGGCTATGTCGCTGGACTCCCATGTAGTCAACTGAGGTTCGAGTCCCAGACCTGGCGGCTTAAACTCAACACTGGATGCCTGTGTGCTATGTGTGTGTGTCCAAGATCCCGAGAGAATGGAGAAGGGATTGCGGTGTGGCCATCCCCCCTGGGGGATGATTTCTCGCTTTCTGTCTCTGTCTCTCTCTGTCTTTCTGGCAAATGCACGCACCCTATAGCAAAATCCTCTCCAAAAAAAAAAGAAATGGAAAATTATTTGTTGATGATGATAACACATATGGTAATATCCTTGATTGAGCCAATATACAGTGTATTCTGGAAGGAAAATCTCATTTTGTATACTGTAATTATGTACAGTGAATAGATGTAAATAAATAATTAAAAAGAAAAAATTTTGTGAATTTTTTTATTGCTATTACAAGTGAACAGTTTAAAAATTAGGGGTTTTGCAAAAAACTTTGCAAAAGCATTTCAAAAGAGTTAAATCAAGTTAATGTAAAAGTTCAGTGGAAAACCTGTGCCTTAGATTTTACTAAATATTTGAAAATACTGGTTATTAGCAGATTATTATTTATCTTTTAAAAGAATTAATTAATTAGTTAATTAATTAGCTATGCCATAAGGCAAGTGTTTGCTCGCTGGAGAGAGAGATAAAGACAGAGACAATAAGAAGGAAACTTAGAAATCACTCCTGGGGGATGGCCATGTCACAATCCTTTCTCCTCCATTCTCTTCCTGGGGTCTTGGGCACACATACACATGCACTCGGCGTGATTTTCATGCCCCTGGATCTGGGACTTAAACTGTGGTCGGCCACATGGGAGTCCGCCTGCTGCTATGCCACCTGCTGGCTGGCCCCTATTTTTTAAATAATTATTTCTTTATTATTATTATTTCTTAATTTGACCACAGAGTCAGAGAGAGAGGGAAAGTGAGAAAGCAAGCTTCTAGGTCTGGGACTCAAACTGCATTTGGCCATGTGGGAGTTCAGCATCTTAATCACCATGCCAAATGCTGCCCCCTATTGTTATTATTATTTTTAACTTGCTGCAGGGCATGCATGCTCACCGGAGAGAAGAGAATGAGAGTGAGGAAAGACAGAAAGCAAGAGACAGAGTAAGGGAAAGTGAGAAGGCAAGCCACCTGGTCTGGGACTCAAACCATTGATGGCCATGTGGGAATTCAGTGCTTTAACCAGTATTCCACCTGCTAGCCCAACAGATTTTTTTTTTTTTTTTTTTGGAGGTTTTTTTTATGCCAGAAAGACAGAGAGAGACAGAAAGTAGAAATCACCCCCCAGGGGAGATGGCCACACCTCAAGCAATCCCTTCTCCTCCGTTCTCCTCTCGGGATCTTGGGCACACACGCACATGCACCTAGTGTGAGCTTAAGCCCACCAGGTGCAGGACTCGAACCGCAGTTGACTACATGGGAGTCCAGCGACATAGCCATTACACCAACTGCTGGTCCCCCAACAGATTCTTTTTGAGAATGATTGTTAACCAGTTGGGTCTCCTCAGTTATGATTCCAGGCTTACATTACCAATGGTTCATGATGGCTTTCTCTTTTATCTTTCTACAGTTTTACTTTATTTTATTTTATTTCGTGCTGGTTTAATTTAGTTTTTGCTACAGGGTGCATGCAATCACCACAGAATAATAATAAATAAACTTAAATAAATAATTCTAAAAAAATACACTCACAGAACCAAATAGCTGCAAACATATACCCCAAATTTGCACTAACTAGAAATATTTCAGGATACTTGAATTTTCGTAGCCTCATCTACAGAATCCCAGGCATTTTGTGTCCCCTTGTCAGTTTGTAATCTGTTACCTCAGTTTTTCAGAAACTGAGCCACATGGGTAATATTTGTTGGCAATTTAAATATATCCTGAAGTTATATTCCAAAAGCAGAGAAACTTCATAGATCTATAAATAATCATAAAACCTATATTGTCTTTTGAAACTATTATTTCATCAAATGTGCTTATAATTTCAAAAGTCATTCTATTGACTTTAAAACATTTGAGAGTTTCAGAGTTTGGTCATCACATTTCAGAGATTTCAAGGATGATTAAGGGTTTCTGGTTTCTTAATGGCAAATTGAGATAGAATCTCAATCTGCTTATTCATAAGACTTGTGTTTTTTTGGTATTTTAGACTTTTAAAAAGATTGTTATTTATTCATTCATTTTTTTAAAAAATAATTATTTATTTAATTTTATTTAGTCATTAATTTATTTTAATTTGACCAGAGAGGTACACAGAGAGAAAGAGAGGGAAAGTGAGAAAGCAAGCCACCAGGTTCGGTATTTGAACCACAGTCGGCCTTGTGGGAGTGTCCAGCACCTTAACCATCACACCACCTGCTGGTCCCCCATTCATTTATTTTAATTTGACCACACACACACACACACACACACACACACA
>NW_006159521.1:7445240-7447252 GCF_000334495.1 Tupaia belangeri chinensis | reverse complement strand
TCGAACTGGGGTCAGCCATGTGGCAGTGTCCAGCACCTTAACCATCATGCCACCTGCTGGTCTCCAGTATTTTAGACTTTTTTTGGTGTATTTTTTTAGTTTGCTGTAGGGTGAGTGCACTCACCAGGAACAGAGAGAGAGAGAGGAAAAGAGAGATGTCACCCCTGGAGGGAATAGTCACACTGAAGTCTCTTCTCTTCCATTTTCTTGGGATTTGGGGCATGTATGTACATGTGCCAGCTGCCAGTCCTGAGTCTGGGACTTTATAACCAGCCATGTAGGATCTAGCTGCCTTAACCCCCATGCCACCTGCTGGCCTACTATTTCTAATAGATGTATATAGTACAGGGGCCAGCAGGCGATGTGGTGGTTAGGAGTACTAGACACCCACATGGCTGACCGCAGTTCGAGTCCCAGACCTGGTGACTTGCTTTCTCACTTTCCCTCTCTCTCTTTCTCTCTGTCCCTCTCTGGTCAAATTAAAATAAATAAATAAAGTTAAATAAAATATTTTTTTTAAAAAGTATATATTGAAAAGATTGAAGAGAGTAAAAAGGAATGAGTATTAACTCTGCTTTGAGATTGAAAAGAGAGGTAAATGCTTCACAGAAAAGGGCTTAGAGGGATTGGATAAGTTTGCTAAGCAGATAAAGCATGCGTGGGAAATCAGTATAATGGGCGTAAGAGGACATTTTGAGACAGAAGGAACATAAAAGGCAGGGAGGTGAAAAAGAAAGAAAAATATATATGTCAGAATATGGAGTCAAGAAAGGATGAGACTTGAATCTTGTTGATAGTGCCTCAAGGGGCAAGCCAGTGGAAAAGTGAGGAAAATGGGGGACCAGCAGATGACGTAATGGTTACATTGCTGGACTCCCATGTAGTCGACCATGATTTGAGTCCCAGACCAGGGACTTAAAAATCACACTAGAGGGACCAGCAGGTGGCATGATAGTTAGGGCACTGGACTCCCACATGGCTGATCACAGTTTGAGTCCTGGATCTGGTGGGTGGCTTTCTCACTTTCTCTCTCTCTCTCTTTCTCTCCCTGGTCAAATTAATACTAATAGCAATAACAATAATAGTAATAAAATCATGCTGGGCATGTGTGCATGCGTGCCCAAGATCCTGAGAGAAGAATGAAGGAGAAGGGATAGCAGTGTGGCCATCTCCCCTGGGGAGTGATTTCTTGTTGTCTCTATGTCTCTGTGTCTCTCTGGCAAACTCATGTGCCCTATAGCAAAAGTCTCTCTTTTAAAAAAACAAGCTAATTGGACATAAAGGGATACACAATAGAGAAAAATTTCTACAGAGACAAGAAGATAAGATTCAAAGCTCAGAAAAATTAGCCTTGGATAGGAGAAAAGATACTCTTTTTTTTGTTGTTCTCTTTAAGGTTTTGTCATGGAGTGCACATGCTCGCCAGAAAGGAGCAAGACAGAGAAAGAGAGTGAAAGGGAGAATGAGAAGTCACCTTCTGGGGGTGGAGAGTATGGCCATGGCACAATCCCTTCTCCTCCATTCACTTCCTGGGATTTTGGGGCATGTACGCACATGTGCCCAGTATGATTTTGAAGCCGACAGGTCCAGGACTCAAACCGTGATCAGTCACATGGGAGTCCGGCACGTTAACCACCACATTACCTGCTGGTCCCAAATACCCTTTCTAATTAATTAGGTAAGAAGGAAGAAGTGATTATACAAATTGATTAGGTTTGTTATCTTCAGGGGAAAATTGAGGGTTAAATCAAGAATGACACTTTTTAATTAATTAATTAATTCTTTTTTTTTTTTCTGGAGAGGTTTTTGCTATAGGGCGCGTGCGCTCGCCAGAAAGACAGAGACAGAGAGACAGAAAGCGAGAAATCACCCCCCAGGGGGGATGGCCACGCTGCAATCCCTTCTCCTCCATTCTCCTCTTGGGATCTTGGGCACACACGCATACACGCCTGGCGTGAGTTTAAGCCACCGGGTCCAGGACGCAAACCGCGGTCGACTACGTGGGAGTCTAG
>NW_006159521.1:7444098-7444978 GCF_000334495.1 Tupaia belangeri chinensis | reverse complement strand
CCCACATTCTCCTCTCGGGATCTTGGGCACGCACGCACATGCGCCCGGCGCGAGTTTTAAGCCACTGGGTCCAGGACTTGAACCGCGGTCGACTACGTGGGAGTCCAGCAACATAGCCAGTATGCTAACTGCTGGTTCCCTTGCTGCTTTTTTATGTTCTTCTTCGCCACAAGCTTTTTCATGGGCACCACGGTGGCAGCGAGGCAGAAAGGCAGCCCTATCTAAAGGTTTTTTTTTCAAGAATTGTTTTATTTGGGACCAGGAGTTGGCGGAATGTCTATGTCACTGGACTCCCGTGTAGTCAACTGTGATTTGAGTCCGGACCGGGTGGCTTAAACTCATGCTTGGGCACATGTGTGTGCATGCTCCAGAGGAGAATGGAGGAGAAGGGATTGTGGTGTGACCATCCCCCCCGGGGGGCGACTTCTCCCTTTCGTCTCTCTGTCTCTCTCTGTCTGGCAAGTGTACACGCCCTATAGTAAAAACCTCTCCAAAAAAAGAGAATTGTTTTATTTAACTTTATTTACTTATCCATTTATTTTATTTTAATTTGACCAGAGACGGGGAGAGAGAGAGAGAGAGCAAGTGAGAAAGCAAGATGCCAGGTCCGGGACTTGAACCACAGTTGGCCATGTGGGAATCCACTGCCCTTAACCACCATGCCAACTGCTGGCCTTGTAAAGTTTTATAGAAAACTTGGGATCAGCAGTTGGTGTAGTGGCGATGTTGCTGGATTCCCATGTAGTTGACCGCAGTTCGAGTCCCGGACCCCGTGGCTTAAACTCACACTGGGCATGTCCAAGATCCTGAGAGGAGAAGTGATTGCTGCGTGACCATCCTTCCTGGGGGGTGATTTCTTGCTTTCTGTCTCTCTTTTTCT
>NW_006159521.1:7438470-7444068 GCF_000334495.1 Tupaia belangeri chinensis | reverse complement strand
CTCTCCAAAAAAAAAAACATATATATATATTTAGGGAAAACTTAAGGTCATTCAATGAGCAAGTCATCCCTCCTTACCCCAAGCTAAGAAACCTAATCTTTTGTACAGTTACTTCTTCTTTCTTACTTGTTTCAGGGGAAGGGTAGCCTTTCTCCTATCCAAGGCTAATTCCTTTTTTTTTTTTTTTTTTAAGTTTTTCCTATAGGGCATGAGTGCTAACCAGAGATAGAGACAGAGAGAGAGAGAAAGTGAGAAATCACCCCCTACTGGGGGTATGGTCATGCCTCCATACCGCAATCCCTTCTCCTCCCAGGTTTTTGGGCATGTACACACAAGTGTTGTCCAAGCTACCGGGTCTAGAACTTGAACCATGCAGTCAGACATATAGGATCTAGTTGCCTTAATCATCCACCATGCCACCTGACTGGCCCCAAGGCTAATTCTGGTATTTCAGCTTTGCATTTCATTTTCCTATCTTCATAGAAAATTTTTTGAATTGAACATCCTTTTATTTCCATTGTCTTGTACTTGTCTTTTTTTTTTTTTTTTTTTGAGAGTTTTTGCCTTGGCGCACATTGCCCCCCCAAAAAGAGGGATCTCCTCCATTTTTCTCTCAGGACTTTGGGCATACACCCGGTGTGATTTTCAAACCACCAAGTCTGGGGCTCAAACCACGGTCGACCATGTGGGAGTCCAGCGATATAACTGTTATGACATCTGCTGCCCCTACTTGTCTTTTTCTACTTTTTTTTCCCCCCCTAAAGATTACCCACAGGATTTGAGTTTCATCCTTTCCTTACTCCATATATAACAAATTCGTATCTCACTTTCCTTTTCCATTACTGCCAATTTCATGAAATGGTACTGGTCCTGGTCTAACTACATTGTTCATTCTTTTCTAAACCAGGACTTCTCAAATGGGTATTGTTGCCATTTGAAGCGGAATAATTCTTTGTTGAAGGGTATTCTGTTCATCGTAGGCTATTTAGCAGCATCCCTGGTCTTTTGTTTTGTTTTGGGGGATCACAAAAAGGACTTTTTATTTATCACTATTTAAAGTCTGAACTTGGGGCTGATAGGTGGCATGGTACTTAAGGCACTGGACTCCCACGTGGGTAACAACGGTCTGACTCCCAGATCTGGTGGTTTGCCTTCTCACTTTCCCTCTCTGTCTCTCGCTGGTCGAATTAAAAAATAGTAATAATAACAATAAGTAAAAATAAACAAATAATTTTTTTTAAAGTCTAAACTTTAGGGACTAGCAGATGGTATAATGGTTATGTTGCTGGACTCTCATGCAGCCTACCGCGGTTTGAGTCCTGAACCTGGAGACTTGAAACTCACACTGGTGCAAGTGTATGTGTGCCCAATATCCCGAGAGGAGAATGGAGGAGAAGGGAATGTGGTGTGGCCCTGTCCTGTTGGGGTTGATTTCTTGCTTTCCATCTCTCTTTCTGTCTCTGGCAAGCACTTGCACCCTATAACAAAAATCTCTTTTTAAAAAAGTCTGAACTTTAAACTTATTCTTAGACTGGTTGTTCCTATTGAACCATCTGCATGTTCATCTTTAGTGCCCGTCTCATCCCCAGTAGCTTTTCCAGAGCTACTACCTTCATCATGGAGCTCCATGAGTTTTCCCAGTTCAAACCTGGGCTTCTTTAGCATTTTGATTTTTCTGACAAAGACATCATGGAGAGAGGATACATAGATTGACAAGCCTTTTCTACGTCTTTTCTAGTGTCATCTGGAATTAGTTAGTTGACCACTTCTGTCAAGTCATTTGCACCTCCCGGTTCATGAAAGTGTTGTCCAAGCTACCGGGTCTAGAACTTGAACCATGCAGTCAGACATATAGGATCTAGTTGCCTTAATCATCCACCATGCCACCTGACTGGCCCCAAGGCTAATTCTGGTATTTCAGCTTTGCATTTCATTTTCCTATCTTCATAGAAAATTTTTTGAATTGAACATCCTTTTATTTCCATTGTCTTGTACTTGTCTTTTTTTTTTTTTTTTTTTTGGGGGTTTTTTCCTTGAGGTTTTTGCCTTGGAGCACATATGCTCACCAGAAAGAGAGAGAGAGAGAGAGAGAGAGAAAGAGAGAGAGAGAGAGAGAGAGAGAAACAGTAACAGGAAAAATGAGAAATCACCCCGAGGGATGACCATGCCACAGTCCCTTCTCCTCCATTTTTCTCTCAGGACTTTGGGCATACACCCGGTGTGATTTTCAAACCACCAAGTCTGGGGCTCAAACCACGGTCGACCATGTGGGAGTCCAGCGATATAACTGTTATGACATCTGCTGCCCCTACTTGTCTTTTTCTACTTTTTTTTCCCCCCCTAAAGATTACCCACAGGATTTGAGTTTCATCCTTTCCTTACTCCATATATAACAAATTCGTATCTCACTTTCCTTTTCCATTACTGCCAATTTCATGAAATGGTACTGGTCCTGGTCTAACTACATTGTTCATTCTTTTCTAAACCAGGACTTCTCAAATGGGTATTGTTGCCATTTGAAGCGGAATAATTCTTTGTTGAAGGGTATTCTGTTCATCGTAGGCTATTTAGCAGCATCCCTGGTCTTTTGTTTTGTTTTGGGGGATCACAAAAAGGACTTTTTATTTATCACTATTTAAAGTCTGAACTTGGGGCTGATAGGTGGCATGGTACTTAAGGCACTGGACTCCCACGTGGGTAACAACGGTCTGACTCCCAGATCTGGTGGTTTGCCTTCTCACTTTCCCTCTCTGTCTCTCGCTGGTCGAATTAAAAAATAGTAATAATAACAATAAGTAAAAATAAACAAATAATTTTTTTTAAAGTCTAAACTTTAGGGACTAGCAGATGGTATAATGGTTATGTTGCTGGACTCTCATGCAGCCTACCGTGGTTTGAGTCCTGAACCTGGAGACTTGAAACTCACACTGGTGCAAGTGTATGTGTGCCCAATATCCCGAGAGGAGAATGGAGGAGAAGGGAATGTGGTGTGGCCCTGTCCTGTTGGGGTTGATTTCTTGCTTTCCATCTCTCTTTCTGTCTCTGGCAAGCACTTGCACCCTATAACAAAAATCTCTTTTTAAAAAAGTCTGAACTTTAAACTTATTCTTAGACTGGTTGTTCCTATTGAACCATCTGCATGTTCATCTTTAGTGCCCGTCTCATCCCCAGTAGCTTTTCCAGAGCTACTACCTTCATCATGGAGCTCCATGAGTTTTCCCAGTTCAAACCTGGGCTTCTTTAGCATTTTGATTTTTCTGACAAAGACATCATGGAGAGAGGATACATAGATTGACAAGCCTTTTCTACGTCTTTTCTAGTGTCATCTGGAATTAGTTAGTTGACCACTTCTGTCAAGTCATTTGCACCTCCCGGTTCATGATTTCCGTCATCTTCTTTGGGATTTGGCAGACCTGCTGATGCTGAACATAAGAGGTCTTCTATATCTGATTGTTGCATCTTTTAGTAAACCCAGCCAAGAAGAGATGAAGAAATAACCATCGGTAGTCTTGACATCAACATGATCTTAAATCATGGTCTACTATTTTTTGACCATGGGATACATTTGTCCCAGGTAAGATCCATGCCATGAAGTTAGTAAGGAAGTGTTTGCCCTGAACATCCTCAGTAATTAGCTTGAAATTCCTAGTGAGACTTCATCATTCTGCAGATATGCAAGGCTCTCTTCAAAAACAAGCCCCTCAAGGCTGCCAGATGCTATTTTGATCCTTGAGTCCTGGTAACTATTGTTTTCTCGATATTCCTTTTCTTTTTTTTCTTTTTTTTGGAGAGATTTTCACTATAGGGTGCGTGCACTCGCCAGACAGACAGTGAGAGACAGAGCGACAGAAAGTGAGAAATCACCCCACAGGGGGGATGGTCACGCCGCAATCCCTTCTCCTCCATTCTCCTCTCGGGATCTTGGGCACACACGCACACGCGCCTGGCGTGAGTTTTAAGCCACCGGGTCCGGGACGTGAACCACGGTCGACTACGTGGGAGTCCAGCGACATAGCCATTATGCTAACTGCTGGTTCCTTCTTTTCTTTTCTTTTTTTTTATAAAGAATTATTTTATTTAACTTTATTTATTTATCTTTAATTTATTAATTTATTATCATAATCTTGTTTATATTACATTGAATCACATGTAACTTTCCAGTGTATTACATTTCTTTTTCCAGAAGGAATACCATGCATATCAGTTAATACAGAGAGATTAAAATCCCCATTGCATTATCCAATAGCTTTTTATTATTTTTCCCCATCATCGTCATTATTATTATTATTCCAATTATTTTTTAAAACAGTCAATCACTATTTCTCATTTTGCTTGTAAAAAGACTTTACCCAACATGAAATATGTCTCAGACTAATCCAGTTGAGAATACTATACACGTCGTCATCAACAGGTAATAAACCATATCTGTGTCCTCCAGTATTTCTTTCTTTTTAATGAATTTATTTATTTACACTTAATCACATCTTTACAGTGTACAACATTTCTTTTTCCAGCACAAATACTATGCATGTCAGTCAAGCCAAAGATATTACTCTATAACTTATCAGCAAAGAGCTTCTCATTTTTTTGTCAATTAAGCATACTTTTACTTTTTTTTCCTTTCCCCTCTCTCCCTTCCATACTAAACTTTTTTTCCATATTTTATTGATTCACAAAATATGTTAAACTAAAAATATGGACAAAGCTAGAATCTAGTCACAAGTGTCCTGTAATTTACTTCTGAAAATTTTTTTTCTGAAACTGTTTTTTAACTTAATTTACATTCATTCCTTAAGCATTGTCACAACAAACAAAATGTGATTTCCCATCCAGAATATAATGCATAGTGGCTTAATAATGCATGCTATCATCAAGAATTTCCCATTTGTAGTTTCATGTATATATGTGTGTGTGTGTGTGTATGTGTATGTGTGTGTGTGTATATATATATATATATATATATATATGTGTGTGTGTGTGTGTGTGTGTGTGTGTGTGTGTATATATCCCTATTTCTGACCCTCTGTCCTTTCCCACCCTCTTCTCACATTATCTCTGGTGTCTGCAGTTGTCTTCCATTCCTTTCCTCCCACATTGTATTGATCACACAATTTCTTAAATAATCTAACTACTTTCAATAGCAAGTTCACTTGGTAATTTCAAGAAAAGCAGTTTTAACTTAAATCAAAGAAATGCTAAGGAACTTTGCTTAAAACTTAAAGCCAGGAAACAGGTTAGGATTCTGTTAAAATGGTAGGTACATAAACCTATCGACAGCTCAAGACAGGACACAAATCTTTAAAAGGGGACAAAAAAGCAATGTTTTAGTCAAAAGTCATAATATTCTATTTCACCAAATCAGTTTCGTGTTCTTTATCTTCTGTTGTCATTCAATTTTCCTGATTAAATTCTGGGATATAATATTCAACTCCAGACTTGTCCCTGTTATTAAGTTGGCTATTTTCTTAGTTCTTGAACCTTATTTCTGTGTGTCTCTATTTAATTTTCCTGATATAGCACTCCCTTAACAACTTCTTGGAGGGAACCAGCAGCTAGCGTAATGGCTATGTTGCTGGATTCCCACGTAGTCGACCGCGG
>NW_006159521.1:7424343-7437570 GCF_000334495.1 Tupaia belangeri chinensis | reverse complement strand
GTGAGAGAAAAAGAGGGAAAATGAAAAAGCAAGCCACCAGGTCCAGCACTCAAACCATGGTCAGCCATGTGGGAGTCCAGTGTCCCTAACCACCATGCCACCTGCTGTCCACTCTCCCCCCCCCTCCGCCAAAATTTCTTGTATTGAAAATAGCAGGTGTTGGGGCTGGCAGGTGGCATGATGGTTTAGAGCACTGGACTCCCTCCCACATGGCTGACTGTGGTTCGAGTCCTGGACCTGGTGGCTTGCTTTCTTACTTTCTTTCTCTCTCTCTTCCCCACTCCCCGACCCTGCTCAAATTAAAAGCTCCACTCTCCCCCCCCCTCCGCCAAAATTTCTTGTATTGAAAATAGCAGGTGTTGGGGCTGGCAGGTGGCATGATGGTTTAGAGCACTGGACTCCCTCCCACATGGCTGACTGTGGTTCGAGTCCTGGACCTGGTGGCTTGCTTTCTTACTTTCTTTCTCTCTCTCTTCCCCACTCCCCGACCCTGCTCAAATTAAAAGCAAGAAAGGAAGAAGGAAGGAAGGAAGGAAGGAAAGAAAGAAAGAAAGAAAGAAAGAAAGAAAGAAAGAAAGAAAGAAAGAAAAATAAAAGTTAAACTAATTCTTAAAAAGTAAGAAAATAGCAGGTGCTTTCACATCATACCCATCTTTTTTAGAAAATGGATCAACTACCTTCTTCTTCGCTCCCATTTTGCTGCCTTTCCTGAGGCACTTATTCTTGCCAGCCTCCATGGTTCTGCTCAGAGAGCCAAAAGGGCATCCCTGGTCTTTACTCACTAGCATTCAATAGCATCTCCCCGTTGTGACAACCAAAAATAACTCCAGATTTTGTCAAATAACATGTAGGGGTCAAAACCTCCCCTCCTTGAGAACTGAGAACGTCTGTTGTAAACTAGGGAAGATAATGACTGAGACTGTATTTGTTTAAAGATCTCCTTTTGATAAATTAACAGACATCTCATGCCCTCAAGTTGTTTCTTTCGCTTTTGCTCTGAGCCCTCTATCTGTTTCTGGAATTTCTTTTCATTTCTCAAGTCCTTTTTTTCCCCCCAAAGAATCATTTATTTAATTATATTTATTTATTTAATTAATTATTTATTTATTTATTCAATTTGACCAGAGAGAGAAAGAGAAAGTGAGAAAGCAAGCCACCAGGTCAGGACTTGAACCATGGTCAGCCATGTTGGAGTCCAGTGCCTTACCTTCCATGCCACCTGCTGGCCCCATTCCTCAACTCTTAAAATATCAGGCTTCTCCAGGTAGACAGCTATCTCCTCTCACTAATTGTCTGGGTGACCTCGCCAGAATTACTGCTGTAGATTTCACATATAAGTTTATGTCCAAACCTCTATCTTTAGTTCAGAACTCTCTCCTGAGCTTCAGACTCTTGTATCCAAGAGCCAAGTACAACAGCTCATGGGAATCCCCACTTCTGGTAAATGGTAGACACTTAAAAGTCAATTTATCTGGAAAAGACAATTCCTACCTCAACCTCAAGTCCCAGTTCCAAAAAGTTGAGTTTTGTAAAGTTTGTGTCTATTTCTCGAATAGGACCACCACTCAATTACTTACCTAAGGCTGTAAATCTAGATGTCTCTGAGAGTCTTCTCCTTCACTCTCTGTATCTAATTAGTCATTCATTCTCCTTATATCTTGTTTCTGTTCTGTCTTTCTGCCGTCATTTTTCACTTGCCATCCCTATTGGTCTCCCCTCCTCTACTCTTGCCCTTCTCCAAACCTTCTTTGTTTATTTAATTATGTCTCTAGTAATCAGATCTGAGTGTTATCACTCTGACTCATTTCCTTTAATGGCTTTCAATAGTTTCAAGTATAAGATAATTCATAACTCCTGGTCCAATCAGTGGTATGGTTGTTAAGGCAGCTGGATCCCACTTGGCCCACAGCCCAGTTTGAGTCCCAGACCTGGTGCCTTGGTAAAACACGCCTAGCACATGTGTGTGCATGCCCAAAATCCTGAGAGGAGAATGGAAGAAAAGGGATTGTAGGTGGCCATCCCTGCCTGGAGGGTATACTTTCTCACTTTCCTTCTTTCTCCCTCACTGCCTGTCTTTCTACAGGAAGAACATCCACCCTGTAGCAAAATTAATTTAAGAAAAAATCACACTCCTTATCTCAGTAAAAAAGTCCTCACTAATTTATTTCTGAACCTCATTAATTTATTTCTTTTCTTTTTCTTTTTTTTTTTTTTTTTTGGAGAGATTTTCACTGTAGGGCGTGTGCGCTCGCCAGACAGACAGAGACATAGAGACAGAAAGCGAGAAATCACCCCCCAGGGGGGATGGTCACGCCGCAATCCCCTCTCCTCCATTCTCCTCTCGGGATCTTGGGCACGCACGCACACGCGCCCGGCGTGAGTTTTAAGCCACCGGGTCCGGGACACGAACCGCGGTCGACTACGTGGGAGTCCAGCGACATAGCCATTACGCTAACTGCTGGTTCCGTTTATTTCTACATACTGTACTTTTCCCCCTCCGCTCTTTATTTCCTGGCATGGCACATTCAGGAGATCCTAGATAATGTGTTCGTGCTGTTCCAGGTATAGGATTCTGCATCTTAGCATGTGCTGAGTTTTCTGCTTGTAATGCTCTATTTGCTTTATTGAACTGTCTTCTCTTACATTGCAATATGTAGTTTAAACATCACCTCCTTTAGGCTTGACTACAGTGTTCTATCTTTGTGTTCTCAGGGCACTTTTTTTTTTTTTTGGAGAGGTTTTTGCTGTAGGGTGCATGCACTCACCAGAAAGACAGAGAGAGAGAGAGAGAGAGAGAGAGAGAGAGAGAGAGAAAGAGAGAAATCACCCCCCAGGGGGATAGCCATGTTGCAGTCCCTTCTCCATTCTCCTTTTGGGATCTTGGACACGCATGCACACACACCTACCGTGAGTTTAAGCCACCAGGTCTGGGAATCAAACCATAGTTGACTACATGCGACTTCAGCAACATAGCCATTACGCCAACTGCTGGTCCCTCTCAGGGAACTATTATACAATCTTAGTTCTTATATATTATAGTATAAAAACTTATTTTCTAGGTGCTCTAAAACACTGCAGTTAGGCCAGTGACCATGTACTTAGCACACAGTGCCCAGTCCAATAGCTAGCATGTATTAAGTACTTGATGAATGTTTACTTATTTAAAATATGATTATTTTATTTAACAGTATTTATTTATTTATTTTAATTTGACCAGAGACAGAGAGAGAGAGAGAGAGAGAGAAAGAGAGAGAGAGAAAGAAAGTGAGGAATCAAGCTGACAGATCAGGGACTCAGACTGCAGTCAGCCACGTGGGAATCCAGTGGCCTTAATCACCATGCCACCTGCCGGCCCCACTTGATGAATGTCTATTAAACAAATGAACACTTACTGGGCAGAAAGGGAGAGGAGGGGGTTTATCTGTAATATTTGAAATATTTCAGAGGCAGAATTGGACTGCTGTTGATTAGAGGTAGGGAGTGAGGAAGACAGTCAGAGATTACCATTAACTTTCTAGATTGGATAATTTGATGCCATTGACTGAGAAAGAAAGACTGAGATGGATAGGGTGTAAATATAATACACTTACATCTAGTTATTTATTTTGGACATGCTGTACTAGAGATGCCCATGTCTAATAGAAATATGACTTACAAATATAATTTTAAAATTTCAGAAGTCGTGTAAAAAATAAAGAGAAACAAATGAGGATTTTTTAAAATAATTAATGCCTTATATTTGTTTTATTTATTTATTTTCATGCAACTGGGTCCAATATTTGAACCACACAGTCAGTCATTTGAGATCTAGTACCTTAATCACCACACCACCTGTTGGCCCCACAAGTGAAATTAATTTTAATTATATATTTTATTTATTCCAGTGTTTCTGAATTGCACTATTAACATTTTGTATCATAGAATTCTTTTTTGTGGAGGACTGTCTTGTGCATGTAGGTTTATCAGCATCCTTGGCCTCTTTCCATGTCAGTCACAAGACCCTTCTCCCTGAGTTGTGACAACCAGAAATGTCTCTGGATGATGGTTGCTAAAGGCCTGGGTGTGGGGTGGGATAGGGTAGAATAAAAAGCATTCCTACTTAAGAACTATTGGTTTTTGAGAGTTTTTTTCTTTTTTCTTTTTGCTATTGGGTGTGTGCACTTGCTGGAGAGAGAGAGAGACAGAAAGCAAAAAATCTCCCTCTGGGGGGATGTCCACGCCACAATCCCTTCTCCTCCATTCTCCTCTCAGGATCTTGGACACACACACACACACACACACACACACGCATGCGTGCGCACACGCCTGGAATGTGTTTCAAGCAGCTGGGTCTGGGATTCAAACCACTGTTGACCATGTTGGAGTCCAGTGCCTTAATCACTATACCACCTGCTGGCCCCAGAGAACCATTGTTTTAACCAAGTAAATTCAAAAATGTTATTTAAACATATAATCAATATTAAAAAGTACTGAGATTTTAACCCTTTTTTTGTTATTGTACCTCTGAAATTGGATGTGTATTTTTCACTAAAAGCACTTCTCAATTCATTGTAGCCACATTTCAAGAAATCAACAGCCACATGTGGCTAGTGTCTGCCGTATTGATGAGCACAGGTCAAGAGCTTTAGAAGGAAAGTTAAGGCAGGAAATACAGGTTGGAGAAGTCATGAAGCACTAGCAGCAAAGATCACAAGAGTAGATAAGGTAATCCAGAGGAATTCTATATTTAGTATGAGAAAATAGAGGGATTGAGGAAAATCTTAGCCCAATGCTGTTTCAGTTTCCCCACAGAATTTGTCACCCTTTTCTGTTTATTATTATAATTTTAAATTATTTTCTTCACTGAAAATGTTAGTATTCACTGACAAAAGGAAGTATTGAGAAAGATAAGTTGATGCAAAAGAAGGGAATTAATGTTTATTGAACGCTTAACTGGTATTGTTTAAAGCATTGTATTTGTAAAATGTCTCATTTATTCTCACTAGAATCTTTTGAGGTAAATAATGTTATCCCAATTCATAGTGGAGAAAATTGAGACTTACAAAGATGTAATAAATTAGCTGGTAAGTGGCATTTCTGGACTTCTCAAAGGAAGTCTGATTGACTCCAAAGTCCATGCTCTCTCTCTATATATATCCTCCTAATGTACATAATGAAGCACTTGCTATCTAATGATTTTTATAAAATAAATACAGTTATATGTATAGCCAGAGTTCCTAGGATAACTGTTATGACGCTTGATTTGATGCTGGAAGCAAACTCATCTTTTTAAAAGAGATAATTATTTATTTTATTTTATTTATTCATTCATTTATTTTAATTTGACGAGAGAGAGAAAGAGAGAGAGAGAGAAAGAGAGATAGAGAGAGAGAGAAACCCGCCCAGGTCCAGGACTCGAACCTTGGTGACCATGTGAGTGTGTCCAGCGCCTTAACCACCACGCTACTTGCTAGCCCTTAGCAAATTCATCTTAACAGTCACGTGCTGCGATCTTTATGTCATTGGCATGTATGACTTGGGTATCATTTGTTATGAAAGACACTAAACCATGATATTTCTAAGGGCCCCGTAATTGGAGTCAGTAATTCTGCAGTTAGTTGCAACTTTTGATTATAAAAAAATTGAGCAAGATATAGTCAAAATTTGCTTAAATTTTGCACACTTGAGTGTCAAGGAAATTAATGATGAGCTTTCTGACACCGTGCGATTTCGCCTACAGACCCATAAAGCGAGTACAAAGGGGTGGGCCGGAGCAGAGGGGGCGGGACAGTGGGAGCCAAGAATCTGAGCACGCGCAGAAAGAAACAGATGTTAATAGAGGCGTGAAGGCTACTGCGCCGTCGCTTTCCGGACTGTCGTAAAGGCCCGTGAGTGTCGTGCTCGCTCGGTAGGGGAGGGATTGGTTAGGCGGCGGCGGCGGCGGGCGGGGGGGCGGCGGGGGGGGGGGGGGGCGCTAGGAACGGCCGCAGCTTTAGAGAAAGTGTTCTTGTGGGACCAAATCAGCCATTCTGAACCCAAGCCGGCCGGGCCGAGTCCAGTCGCTGCCGAACCTACAATTTTGGTGGCCGTGACAGACGCTGCTCTTGACTCCAGGGGCCTGTTAGGCCGAGAATCTGAGGCGTAGGTCGCTGGCTCTCGGCGCATCCTCTTCCCTCCCTAAATCTCCTGTCTGTCTTCCTGGGTCAGTGATTCCCGGACCCTGGGAGAGGGTGGCTGATGATTAAGGTGAGGGGAGCCGGGGGGAGGGGATCGCCTGGGAGCCGCGCGTGCGCGCAACGGGGGAGGGGCCGGCCTGGAGCGGAGAAAGAGGAAGGGCTGCGGCCGCGGAAGGCTGGGGTCGGCGGCCGGCCGGTCGTCGCCGGGCCGCGGGGCTGGGCGGGGCTCGGTGGGTGTAATTGTGTTTGGGCGCAGCGTTCGCCCACCGGCACGCCCACGCCCTCGTGTGACGGAGTGTGGGTGAGGGGATTTCTTGCCCTTTTTCGACTCTCCTCAGAGTTCTAGCATGGGGGCTGAGGACCGAGGCGTGGGAGCGCGATTTGACAATGGAATGATGAAGGTAACCGGGGCTCGGGGAGCTGGAGGGCGCTAAGTCAGCCCTGACGGTTAGGGAGTCGCCCCCTCTGCGATCCAGGAAACGTAGTCCGCGGAACAGCAGACATACAAAAGCGTCAGATTTTGTGTGGAGTTGGCTTTTTGGTCATTTAGTAAGACGCTTGATGTTTTTATTATCCTTAGGTAATTTGTCAAAGTCACTGGCAGTGCGCTAGTGGAAGAATCTATTTTGTAATGCAGATAGAGGTTTGTTGTAATAGTTCTTAAATGGGTTAGTGCATCTTTACAGGTATTTCTTAACGCAGCTGGAAGTTTTAATGTTTAAAAAAATACCAGGAAGTCTAGAGTATCCATTTAATTTCATATTTGTAGTGTGGGGGTTGACTGTTGTATTGTTGTAAGATTTCCTGTTTTTCGGATTTATATGCAGTATGACTTTAGAACTCTTCTGAGTGGTTAAGATGCCAGCAAACATAGACTTAGTTTTATAGACGTTCTTATAGCTTTTGAACACGACGTAATACAAAGTTTATGTCATTGGGTATTTTATCTTTGGTATTGTTTTATTTTAGGGACCACTTCAGCCAAAAAGAGCAGACTGAGAAAAAGATAAGCTAAGGTTCCATTTCCTTCTTCAGTTTTTTTTTTTTTCTTTTTTGTATCTGTGTTTCATTGCTTGCAAATGGTATAATAGAAGTGATTTTGAGGTCATGCAGAAGTTCTTTAATACTGGTCTTATTTGGTCTTCATAGGATGAAAGGCTGCCTTTTGATAGTTTTTTAAAAAATTTTTTTCTTATGAAAATTTTCATGTCAGTATAAACCTTGTTTTTCATACTAATCAGTAGTCTTTGGTTATATTTGTGAGTCAAAACAGGATAAGAAAGAAGCCCTTTTACTTTGAAAACAATCTTAAAATGGTATTTTCAAAAAAGCTTGGAATTATTTTACTTTTAATTATTTATTGGTCATTCTCCATTTAACCTTGGGCAAATGATTATCATTTCTGTCTTGTCATTCATTTGCTACCTAAAATTCACAGTGATATTGTTCTAAGAATCGGAGAGGGTATTGATGGAGTGGCCTGAACAATGTCATAGGAAAAATTAGGAAAAGTCTCTATTAAGGAAGGGTGTTATATCTTATGTGTGTGTATACTTCTGTCACTTTTCCTTTTGCTTTACATCTGCTGGTCACTCATTTATTCTTTTTTTTGTTGTTTGCTTGCTTTTAGGTTTTTGCCATAGGGTGTGTGTATTCACCATAGACAGAGAGGACAACAATGAGAAGTCACCCCCTGCCCCAGGGGGATGCCCGTGTTGCAGTCCTCTCTCTTCTACACTCTTCTTGGGATTCTGGGCATACATGCAAATGCTTCCAGCATAATTTTCAAGCTTTTGGATCTAGGACTTGAACCACAGTCAGCCATGTGGGAGTCTAGTGCCTTAAACACCATGCTACTTGCTGGTCCCTCATTTATTAATTCTTTCATTAAAAATAGGATTGGTATTTGAAGACAGGTGTAATCAGAATAATTTTATTTTGTTGAAGAAAGTATTACAGTGGAGGTTATGCCTTAATAAATTTCACTTTGGTAGTCCATTTCTGCAGCTAATTGAGAGATAACTATGTTGACATTTAAAATAAAGTTATATAGGGACCCAGCAGGTGGCTTAGTGATTTTAAGGTACTGGACTCTCATGTATTTGACTGCGGTTCAAGTCCTGAGCCCAGCAGCTTGAAACTCACACTGTGTGTGTGCCCAAAATCCTGAGAGGAGAATGGGAGAAGGGAATGTGCTGTGCCTACCCCCCGGGGAGAGGGGGGTGATTCTTTTTTGCTCTCTCCAATGAGCACATGCACTGTATCATAAAAATCTCTCAAAAAAATCCACACATTTTTATAAGCAAAGGAATAGTTATTTAGTAGATACCCAGAAATAATTTAGCCTTAAAAAATAAAACATAAAGCATATTCAATCAAGTTATTTCTTCATTGCTAATAAACAGGATTCTTGGACCTACAGGTGGTGTGGTGGTAGTCAAGGCACCGAATTCCCACATGGCTGACTACCCTTTGAGTCTCAAACTGGATGGGTTGAAAATCATTCTGGGGCACGTGTGCGTGCATGCCCACAATCTCAAGAGAAGAATGGAGATAAAGGGATTGCAGCCTTGCCATCACCCCAGGAGCAATTTCTCACTTTCCCTCTCTCTGAATCTGTCTCTCTCCTGCAAGATTGGATGGCAAAACAAACAAACAAATAAACTAAAGAAAAAAATTAAAAAAGAAAAAAAGAGAAGTTTCTGGGCCCAGCTGGTGGCTTGGTGATGGAGATGGCTGGATCCCAAGGGTCTAACTGTATGGTTTGAGTCATGGACCCTGCAGCTTCAAAACACACTCCAGGCACTTTGTGCATGGTGCTTAAAATCTTTAGAGGAGAATGGAAGAGAAAGAATGGTGGGCATGGCTATCTCCCCTGGGGGTGATTTCTCACATGCCCTAAAGCAAAAAAAAAAATAAAATAGGGGGGTGGTTTCTTGTATGATGCTTTACTTAAGGCATAATTATATGCTCCTTTATTTTCACTTTAAAAAAAAATCCCTGTGGCCTAATACGTCAATTAAAAAAAAAAGATTTTAAAAATGTGTAGGATAGGGACCAGTAGTTGGTGGCGTAATGGTTATATCACTGGAATCCCTGGAATTCCCACATAGTTGGTTTGAGTCTGGACCTGGTGGCTTAAAACTCTATACCGGGTGAACGAGTGTGCGTGCCCCAAAATCCAGAGAGGAGAATGGAGGAGAAGCGATTGTGATGTGGCCATCTCCCCCCTCCCCAGGGGAGGTGATTTCTTGCTTTCTGTCTGACTCACTCTCTTTCTCTCTGGTGAGGACACATGTCCTATAGCAAAATTCTCTCTCAAAAAAAAAAAAAAAAAATTCTGTAAGATAGGTCAATATGGTTTTCACAAATTCAGTAGTTTATATTTTTTAGTTAGGTAATTCAGGTATTCATTGTATTCATCGTAAGAAATCCCCAGAAAGAAATGCTATATTGAGAATATGAATTCCTTTATGATACATGCACATGTATAAAGCCTGTAACAAAGCCATGTTTGTTGTTTCAGGTAATATTGCTGTCCCATTACATATTACTCAAGCTTTAATAGCTTTCAGATGGTGCTAAAAATGAAGCTTTTTGATTATTGCTGATAATATTTGTTAAATCAACCTGAATTATTTGTTTTTCTTTCAGAAACCTGTAATTATTTTTTCCGTAAAAGTCCAAAATTACATTTGAGTGTTTTATTGTTCTGTTCTTTCTTATGTCACACAGATTCTTGTTAACAGCTGACCCAGGTTTTTATAGGTACTTCATTTATACCCTCACTTGAGGAATAAACTGCAGATTTATAAAAACAAATGCTTGTGGACCTAGTGGGTGATGTGTTGGTTAATGCACTGGACTCCTGATTGGTTCAAGTCCCAGACCTAGCAGCTTGTTTTTTTGCCTTCTTTTCTCTCTCTCTGGTGAGCACATATGACTTAAAGCTATTTAAAAAAATAATAATAATAAATTTTTTTAAAAAAGCTTACATTTTAAATAGAGGTATTAGATTATTGTTTAGTCACTCAATAAATAAATATTTAATGTTCCAGGTTGTAGGTATTGTCATTGGCCCTCAGTGAAAACCTCACTCTGCCTTCATGGAGCAGATATTCTGTTAGGTGGAAACATAATAGAGTAATTTCAGGTAGTGGTATCACCGAGAATGAATAGGGACTCTGCTATGAATTGTATAGTTAGGGAGCATAACCACTTCATAGGAGCAGTAATTTATTATTTTTTAAGAGAGGTTTCTGCTATAGAGCACAACGTCCTCGAGAGACAGAAAGCGAGAAATCACTCCCCAGGGGGATAGCCATGGCATAATCCCTCCTCCACTTTTTCCTTGGGATTTTGGGCATGCATGCACAAGCGCCCAGCATGAGTTTTAAGCTACCATGTGCAGGACTTGAACTGTGGCTGACTACGTGGGAGTCCAGCAATGTAACCGTTACTCTCTCCATCTGCTAGTCCCAATAGAGGTAGTAATTTATTTTTTAAAAGAATTACTTAATTTCGTTTGTTTGTTTTTTGTTTATTTGTTTGTTTATTTTAATCTGACCAGAGAGGGACAGAGTGAGCGAGAGAGAGGCAAGAGAGAAACAGAAAGTGAGAAAACAAGCTGCCAGGTCCGGAACTTGAACCATGGTCAGCCATGTGGTAGTCTAGTGCCCTTAACCACCATGCCACCTGCCGGTACAGAGGTAATAATTTGATTTGTAATCTCAGTGACTAGAAAGAATTCCCCATAGTGACAGCTGAGAGAGTACCACAGGCGGGAGAATGGCAAATGTATTAGATTGGTGTAGAGTCTTTAAAATCTAAGTGTGAATCAGCCTTTTTGTAATTGTAAATATATTTTAATTTGACCAGAGGGGGGACAGAGTGAGAGAGAAAGAAAAAAGTGAGAAAGCAGCCGCCAGATCTGGGACTCTTAACTGCAGTTGGCCATGCCACGTGCTGGCCCCTGACTCTAATCCTTATTCTAATTTTGATTCTAGAAAGTCATTTTTGAAACACTTGGTGGAAATCTGAATGTGAATGAGTATTAGGCAATATCAAGAAATTACTGTAATTTTGTTAAGGATGATAATGGCATTGTCTTTATGTAAGAAAATGCTCATGTATTTTGGAAATGGTAACTGAGGAATGAGGGAGAAAAGGGGTATGGGTGTCTGGTATTTGTTTAAAAAAACTTTAATGCAAAAAATTAGTGGAGAGAGGAATGACATAGATGAAGCAAGTGTGGCACGGTCTTGCTAATTGTTGAGTTTGAGTGATGGATACTACTAATTATCCTCTACTTTTTGTGAAGCTTACAAATCTTCATATTTTAAAATGATTATTATTTCAACTTTGCTTTAGGGCTCGTGTTGTTACTGAGAGAAACACAGAGAAAGAGAGTGAGTAAACATCTCTCAGGAGGGATGGCTGTGCCACAGTCTCTTCTTGTTCGTTCTCTTAGGAATTTGGGGCATGTGTGCTGCCAGGTCCGAGATTTGAACTGTGTAGTTGGTCACATGGTATTCAGCTGTCTTAACCACTGACTGGCCCAGCCTTTTCTTTTACTTGTTCCTCCCTACATGAGTGATATGTTGGGGGAAAGAGAGATAAAAATGAAGAGATACAATCTTGAACAGAATCTTAAAATTATTTTAGTCATTATCATTATTATTTCACATGAGCTCACCAGAGAGAGAGGGAAAGTGAGAAAGCAAGCCTCCAGGTCTGGGACTCGAACTGTTGTTAACCATGTGGGAGTCTAGCATCTCAACCATCATTGTGCCTGCTGACCTCTTGAGCAGAATCTTTTTTTTTTTTTTTGGAGAGGTTTTTGCTAACGGACACGTGTGCTCACCAGGAAGAGACAGAGACAGAAAGCGAGAAATCACCCCCAGGGGGGATGGCCATGCTGCAATCCCCTCTCCTCCATTCTCCTCGGGATCTTAGGCACGCACACACATGCACCTGGTATGAGTTTAAGCCACCAGGTCTGGGACTCAAACTGTGGTCGACTACATGCAACATAGCCATTACGCTAACTGTTGGTCCCTTGAACAGAATCTTGATGTCATGATTCATTCCCTAGCTTTAGCCAGCCCTGGATCATGAGCACACATGCTCAGTGTACTAAGGGAGGCCTCTGGTCATGAATCTAGAACCTTTTCACATGAGTCAGTTTTGTACAGTGTTGTATTTTACTGAAGTGTCATCATCTATCCCTAATTGTTTCTATTTTTCTTTCTTTTTTTTTTTTGTCATATGACATGTGTGCTAGCAGAAGAGAGAGAGAAACAAAAAGGGAGAAAGTGAGAAGTCGCCCCCAGGGGGGAGAGATGGTTACTCACAATCCCTTCTCTGTTCTCTTGGGATTTTGGGTATGTGTGCATACACACCTGTGTAATTTTCAAATTGCCTGGTTCAGGACTTGAACTGTGATTGGCCATGTGGGAGTCCAGCGCCTTAATGTACCTTTTGGCTCCCTCAGTTGTTGCTTTTTCACTTAAATTTAATGGCTAGCGGGCACATTTGCTTGTCAGAGAGAGATAGAGGGGAGAAAGCATCCCCCAGTGTTGTACAATTATATTGTAATCCTTCCTTTTCCATGTTTCCATCCTGTTGGAATTCTGGGTATGCATGCACATGTGCCCAGCATGATTTTCAAGTCACCAGGTCTGGGACTTGAACTGCTGTCGGCCATGTAGGAGTTCAGAGACGTAACCACCGTGCCATCTGCTGGCCGCCTGAATGAAGTTTTAAAAATTTTAGTATAGGATTTTCATATATGATGGTAATTTAAAACCAAATTATGCTAGGAGGTTACTCATCTATTTGGTAAATTTAATAGCTGTTCTCTTACCTGTGTTTGGATATTTGCTTTATCTATCTTTTACTATGTTTTTTTTTTTTTTTTGGAGAGATTTTCGCTATAGGGCGCGTGCGCTCTCCAGAGAGAGAAATTAGAGACCGAAAGCGAGAAATCACCCCCCAGGGGGGATGGTCACACCGCAATCCCCTCTCCTCCATTCTCCTCTCAGGATCTTGGGCACGCATGCACACGCGCCTG
>NW_006159521.1:7384689-7424323 GCF_000334495.1 Tupaia belangeri chinensis | reverse complement strand
CAGGACGTTAACCGCAGTCAACTACATGGGAGTCTAGCGACATAGCCATTACGCTAACTGCTGGTTCTCTCTTTTACTATGTTTTTTAAAAAAATATTTAAGTTTGTTAGTTAGTTTGTTTATTATTATTATTATTTGAGCAGAGACAGAAAAAGTAAGAAAATGAGCTGCCAGGTCTGGTTCCTGAACTGTGGTTGGCCATGTGGGAGTCCAGCACCTTTAACCACTATGCCACCTGCTGGCCCCTAACTTACTATGTTTTTTTCAAGCAATAATTTGAATGATCTTTATGTATTTATTTATTACAATTTATTTATTTATTTAAAATAATTATTTAACTTTATTTATTTTAACTTGAACAGAGAGTGACAGAGGGGGAAAGAGAGAGAGAGAAAGGGGAAAGTGAGAAAACAATCTGCCAGGTTTGGGACTTGTATCATGGTCGGCCATGTGGAAGACCAGCGCCCCCAACCACCATGCCACCTGCCGGTCCCAAGGTTTATTTACTTAATTTCATTTGTTATTACTATTTTTAAATTTGACCAGAGAGAGAGAGACAGAAAGAGAGAAAGGAAGAGCAAGAAAGCAAGCCTCCTGGTCCAGGACTCGAATTGTGTTCAACCGTATGGGAGTCTAGTGCCTTAACCACTGTGCCACCTGTCGGCTCCTTGAATGATTTTTATTTTTGAACCAATTAATTTATGTATCAATACATGTTTTAAATGTCAGTTTCAAGGTCCAAGTGGTGGCATGGGGGTGATGAGCAGTGTGATACAGTATCACATTGGAAGGTTTCTGGTTCAAGTCTGGAGACCTCCCTGAATATGCTGCATATATACTTGCTTACGATATAGGACTGACTGAAAGCTGGGAATGGATAGCGATGTCAGGACCCCACTAGAGAAGCTGTCTGTCACTCTCTGTCTCTCACTCATGGAAGAAATAAACTTGAGGGGCCAGCAGGTGGCATGGTGGTTAAGGGTGATGGACTCTCACATGACCACTGCAGTTCAAATCCTGGACCTAGAGTCTTGCTTTCTCTTTTTTCCTCTTCCTGCTCCGTCTCTCTCTAGTCAAATTTTAAAAATAAATAAGGAAATAAAGTTAATTCTTTAAAACAAATTAAAAAAGAAATAAAATAACAAAAGTCAGTTTCAAAGGGATTATGAAAAACAAGGCCCCTATGCCACTCTTACTTTCCTAGTTGCATTACATAAACACATAAACAGAAACATAGTTCTTTTTTTTTTTGGAGAGGTTTTTGCTAAAGGGCGTGTGTGCTCACCAGACAGACAGAGAGAGACAGAGAGACAGAAAGCGAGAAATCACCCCCCCCCCGGGCGGGGGGGGGTGACCATCCGATCCTTTCTCCTCCATTCTCCTTTCGGGATCTTGGGCACGCACGCACGCACATACACCTGGCATGAGTTTTAAGCCATGGGGTCCAGGACGCGAACCGTGGTCGACTACATGGGAGTCCAGCAACATAGCCATTATGCTAACTGCTGGTCCCGAGAAATGTAGTTCTTAAAAATCATTCTAGTTGGGACCAGCAGATGGCATAGTGGTTATGTTGCTGAACTCTTCCGTAGTCAACCGTGGTTTGAATTCTAGACCAAGCAGCTTAAAACTCATGTGTGTGTGTGGGAGGGTGCCCAAAATCCTCAAAGGAAAATGGAGAAGGGATTGCAGTATGGCCATCCCCTCTGAGGGATTATTTCTTGCTTTTTGCCTTTCCGTCTCTCTCTATCTCTGGTGAACACATGAACCTGTAGCAAAAATCTCTCAAAAAAATTAATGTTTTTATATTTCTATGTGGTATGCTTATATTTCTACTTACATTTCTTTTTTCTTTTTAAAGTTTGCGTACTATCTCAACTTTCTTTTTTAAATTTTAGAATTTTTTTCAGAGGATACGTGATCTCACCAGGCTCAGAGAAGAGGGAGAAAGCACCCCCGGCAGGGCATGTTCGTGTCACAATTCCTTTTTCCTTCATTTCGACATCCTCTCAGAATTTGGGGCATGCACAGACATTTGCCTGGAGTATTTCTTTTTTGGAGAGGTTTTTGCTATAGGATGCGTGCGTTCGCCAGAGAGAGACAGAAAGTGAGAAATCATTCCCCAGGGGGGATGGCCGCACAGAAATCCCTTCTCTTCCATTCTCCTCTTGGGATCTTGGGCACGTATGCACACATGCCTATTGTGAGTTTAAGCCACCGGGTCCGGGACTTGAACTGTGTTCGACTACGTGGGAGTGCTATAGCCATTATGCCAACTGCTTGTCCCTTTTTTTTTTTTTTTTAAATTTTTTTATTTTTGATAGGGTGCCTGGAGTATTTCTTCAAGCTGCCAGGGTGCCAGGGCTAGGATTCTAACTATGTGGTTGGCCAAATGGGATCTGACTCCTTTAACCACCAGACCATGTGGTTGGCCCTTTCTTCTTCTATTTCTGCTTTTTGTATTTGTTTACACTTACTGTTTTTTAAAAAGTTAATTTTGGGGGATTAGGTGGTTGTGTGGTGGTTAAGGTAGTTGGATCCCACATGACCAATTCTGTGATTCAATTCCTGGACCTGGTGGTTTGAAAAATATCAAGTGCGTGCGTGTGCGAGTGTGTTTGAAATCCCAAGAGGAGAATGTAGGTGAGATTTCAGTGTGGCCATCCCTCTTGGAAGCATCTTCCCCACCACCAGTGCATGTACTCTATAGTAAAATTACAAAAAGAAAAGTTATTATTTTTTTAGAAATGTAGTGCATACACACTACCAAATTCTTAAGGTGCAAAGGAAGTACAGGAAAAAATGAGGCTCTGTGCCTTCCTTGTCTTCATACTACCCAGTTTCTTAGTTCTTTCTCTTGGAGATACATCTCTTACTATTTTGTATGTATGTCTGCTGCAGTTCTCAGAGCATGGTCTGTGGACCCTTCAAATATTTTTGGAGGTCTTCCAGGTTGAAATTATTTTATAACAATACTTAGTTCTAATTTGCAGTGTAACTAATTTCAACATCATTTACAGTTGCACTGGTGATGGAAAACAGTAGAATGTAAAACTGCTGGTGCTGCAACTTGAATCAAGAGTGGCAGAACTGCACTAGTAATCATTATGGTCTTTGTCACGACACATTTAAAGGAAAAAAATGCTTTTTTCACTTGGGTCTTTATGAAGCAATAACGATTGTTTTATTAATTTTGACCCTTGAGCATATATCTTTTTTTTTTTTTTTTAAGGTTTTTGCCATAGGATACATGTGTGCCCCAGAGAGAGAGAGAGAGACAGACAGACAGAGACAGTGAGAGGAAAAGTGAGAAACCATCCCCTGGAGGGATAACCATGCCACAATCCCTTCTCCATTCTCCTCTTGGGATTTTGGGTATGCATGTACATGGGCCTGGCATGATTTTCTTTCTTTCTTCCTTTTTTTTTTTTTTTTTTTAAGAATTATTTTATTTTATTTCTTCTTAATATTTTTTTTTTTAGGGAGGTTTTTGCTATAGGGCGCGTGCGCTCGCCAGACAGAGACATAGAGACAGAAAGCGAGAAATCACCCCCCAGGGGGGATGGTCACGCCACAGTCCCTTCTCCTCCATTCTCCTCTCGGGATCTTGGGCACACACGCACACGCTGAGTTTTAAGCCACCGGGTCCGGGATGCAGACCACAGCTGACTACGTGGGAGTCCAGGGACATAGCCATTATGCTAACTGCTGGTTCCCTCTTCTTAATATTTAATTTGACCAGAGAGAGTAAAAAAAGGAAAGTGAGAAAGCAACCTGCCAGGTCTCGGACTCGAACTGCCATCCACCACGTGGGAGTCTAGCACCTTAACCACTGCACCTTCTGCTGTCTGGGCCTGGCATGATTTTCAAGCCCACAGGTCCAGGATCTGAACCTCAGTCGGCCATGTGAGAGTCCTGCACCTTAACTACCACACTATCATACCACCAGCTGGCTCCTCAAGCATATGTCTTTTTAATATTGCAAGTGAGAAAATCAGAAGGATGTTATAATGTACAGTATTTCAAAGTATAATGTGCATCTTAAAAAAAGAACTTACGTGATAGAGTTGCAGACTGAACTAGCAAACTAATGACTTTTTGTGGAATACTATTTTAACTCGAAAGAATGGCAGGCTAGTTATTTATGAATTTGGGTAGCTGAACATGTTTGCTCAAAAGTAAATGAAGCAAGCCTGGCATTTCAAGGAAAACAACTGATAGTATTTGAGCCTTTGAGCAAAACTAAGAATTTTGGAAAACTTAGATTTGGCAGCTTAGCAAGACTGTTGTTGAAGAGAACCAGTTGTACACATTATCTTTATGCTTCTTATGGTGGATAAGTCAACACTTCTCCTTTTATCTTTCTCTAAATATAGTTATATCACAACTTTTGATTATATTAAATAACAGTGTAGCAAATTGAATACCAGCTGTGTGCTTTTGGACCCATAGCAGGTGTAGAACCAAGGCCATTGTTAGAGTGGATAAACAAAATTTTTACTGATGGCAATGATGGAAATAAGCTAGAGAAAGAAGATGGGTGTAGGGTTAACTTTGTATTTTTAAAAGCTTTTTCATGAAAGATTTAATGTTGGTATTAATTATTGAAATATAAGATAGTCAACAAAGGTCCATTGGATAGAAAGCATGGAGCAGAGAACTAAAGGAAGTTGGCAAGTGAGTCTTGTGGACTTCTGGAGGAAGAGGTGCACTCCAGACAGCTTGAATAGCAGTAGCATATGTGGCCTGCTCCAGGCATAGCTAAGAGGCTATTGGGGCCTCAGTGGAGTGGTGAGGAGCTGAATGGTAGTTTTTGAGGACAAAGGTAGCAAGGGCTTGTGTCCTTCGGTTCTAGGAAAATTTTTTTTTAAGAGATTATTTTGCCATAGGGTGTGGGGGCGCACTGGAGAGAGAGACAGAGACAGACAGAAAGCGAGAAATCAGCCCCCAGGGGGAATGGGCCATGCGGCAATCCCATCTCCTCCATTCTCTTGGGATCTTGGGCACTCACACACACAGACTGGCATGAGTTTTAAGCCTTTGGGTCCAGGACTCAAACTGATCAACTACGTGCAAGTCCAGTGACGTAATCATTATGCTGTCTGCTGGTCCCTGTCCACAAACTTCTTAAAAGTCCCCTTGTTGGGACCAGCAGATGGCATAGTGGCTATTTTGCTGGACTCCCATGCAGTCGACCACGGTTCAAGTCCTGGACCGGTGGCTTAAACTCAGGCCGGGTGCGTGTGTGTGCATTCTCAAGATTGGAGAATGGAGGAGAAGGGATTGTGGCATGACCATCCCCCCTGGGGGGTAATTTCTTGTTTTCTATCTCTGTCTCTTTCTGTCTTGCTGGCGAGCGCACATACCCTATAGCAAAAACCTCTTCAAAACATAAAAAGCCCCCTTGTATTACCTTTGGTAATTTCTTAACCATTTTGTGTTCTCTCTTATGGAAAGTCTTGTGAGTCAGAGAGATTTTTGCTATAGGGCTTGTGTGCTCACTGAAGAGAGAGAGACAGAGAGAAACGCAACAGAAAGCAAGAAATCACCCCCTGGGGCTTTGGCCATGCCCGCATTTCCTTCTTCAGTCTCCTCTCGAGATTTTGGGCATGCATGTACATGTGCCTGGCATGAGTTTGAAGCCTCCGGGTTGGGACTCCAACTGCAGTTGACTATGTGAGAGTCCAGTGACATAACCATTATGCCATTTGCTGGTCCCAAACTCTTATGCTTTTGGTGCTGCAGTTTAAACATTTTTTAAAGAATTATTCATTTAACATTATTATTATTTTTTAATTTGACCAGAAAGAGACATAGAGGGAAAATAAGGCAAGCTGCCAGGTCTTGATCTTGAACCATAATTAGTCATGTGGGAATCATCCAGTGCCTTAACCACCTTGCCACTTGCTCATTTTTTTTTTTTTTTTTTTTTTTTTAAATTTATGACAGAGTGCATGCTATATGTACTACTGGGTTGTCTGAAAATTCATGACATGTTTTTCTATGCCAAAATGCCTCATAATTTTTTCAACAGCCCAATAAAAAGAGAGAGAGAGGAGCATCCCCTACTGGTTCTGGTCATTTTGTGATCCCCTTCCTTCAGTTCTCCAGCCTGTTGGATCTTGGGCATCTATGTATGTACCCGGTGTAATTCAGGCTGACTTTGGGCAAGGATTTAAACCACGGTTGCCATGTGAGATCTGCCTTCTTTTGAGCAGTGCATTATCCCTGTATTAGAGAGTAGCCTATTTAAAATTTTCTTTTACAATTTTTGTTGTGGATTTCTTTCTCCTTAAAGGTTTTTGCTGTAGCGTGTGTGTACTCCATGGAGAGAAACAGAAACAGAGAAGAGAGCGGAAAAGTGAGAAATCACCCCTGGAGGTTGGCCATGCTGCGGACCCTTCTCTTATTTTCCTCTCGGAGTTTTTAACCTGTATGCACACGCGCCTGGCATGATTTTCAAGTTGCTGGATTTGTGACTTGAACTGTTATCTGCCATATGGGAATTGAGTGCCTTAACCACCATGCCACATGCTTGCCCATTGTGGATCTATTTATTTAATTATTTATTTTAGAAAAAACATTCTCTTAACATTCCCTGTGAAAAACATTCTGGGTGTGTGTGTGTGTGTGTGTGCCCACCCAGAACGCCGATAGGATAGAGAAATGGAGATAAGGGGTTGCATTGTGACCATGCCTCATTGGAAGGTGCTTTCTCCCTTTCTGTATCTCTGTCTCTTTTTGGCATGTGCATGCACCCTCTGACAATTGAAATAAGTGTATAATTTACCATGTTTAAGCAAAATGTGAACTTTTGATTTTTGATAAGCAAGACAGTTTTACCAGGAAAAAGTTACATTACTGATGTGGAACTAGGTTCTCTTCCTACTGCATTTTGGTAAAATTCTATTATATGAATAAATGCAGGGTTTTTTTGGAGAGGACTTCTTTTGCTGTAGTACGTGTGCACTTGCCAGAAAGACAGAGACAGAGAGACAGAAAGCGAGAAATCATCCCCCAGGGGGGATGGCCACGCCGCAATTCCTTCTCCTCCATTCTCCTCTCGGGATCTTGGGCACACACGCACGTGCCCGGCGTGAGTTTAAGCCACCGGGTCTGGGACTTGAACCGCAGTTGACTAAATGGGAGTCCAGTGACATAGCCATTATGATGCTAACTTCTGGTTCGTTCCTTCCTTCCTTCCTTCCTTCCTTCCTTCCTTCCTTTCTTTCTTTCTTTCTTTCTTTCTTTCTTTCTTTCTTTTTTAATAAATACAGGTTTCACATTTTGGTGAAACTGTTTACAGAGACTAGTTTACTCTTACAGCTATGTTCTTCAGAACAAAATACTTTTTCTTTGGCCATAGGTTGCATGTGGGAGGGATGGCAGTGTCATAGTCTCTTCTCCCCGTTCTCTAGGAATTTCGGGCACGCATATACATACACCCAGTATGCTGCTGGATCTGGGACTGGAACCGTGATTAGCCATATGGGAGTCCAGTACTTTAACCACCGTGCCACCTGCTGGCCTCAATACTTAAATCTTTTTTAAGTGAAGGAAATCGTGCAATAAGAGATTTTTAACTATAGAACTCCTATAAAATGTGATTTGTCATCATGGATTTAATTGCATTTTTAATGAAATCATGTTTTTAAAATTTTAATTATTTACTTAACTATTTATTCATTCATTTATTTTTAATTTTACCAGAGAGAGAGACAGAGAGAGAGAGAGAGAGAGAGAGAGAGAGAAGGTGATAAAGCAAGCCGCTAGGTCTGGGACTCGAACCATAGTTGGCTGTGTGGGAGTGTCCAGCACCTTAACCACCATGCTACCCGCTGGTCCCCTGAAATCATGGTTTTAAAGAACTAAATATAGTATTGGCCAAAATTCATCTTTTTATTTTTATAACTATCTTTTTCCCATCCATCTTAGGATATTTATACATTTACTCTTCACTTTAGGTAATCTTACTTAAGGACTAGCACTTAAAGTCTTGTGAGGTTTCTTTAGATGGTAGCTGTCCTTTCTGCCTTCTTACAGTATTTGTTTTTCACTTTTATTTTTAAAGCTTATTTATTTTTTCCATGAGGAAAGGCAGAGAGATAGCACCCCCCACAGAGTCTTCATGCCACTGTCCACCCCTAGTAAACCAGCCTGGACCATGGATACATGTATGTGCATGGTGTGTATGAGGGGGCCTTGGTCCGTGAATGCTGGGCCATTCTCATGTGAGTCTAGTTGCACTATTGCTATGCCACCATCTGGTCCTGGTGTTTTTTTTTTTTTTAACCTATTAGCAGTTCCTACATTTTAGAATGTTAGCATTCTCTCACTATGGGGTCTTAAGTTCCTGAAAGTCTGTGTGGTAAATACGTTATGGTCAGCTAATATAATATCATGTGAAAATATAGTCATAGAAGTGAAATCCTTGGGGCTGGCAGGTGGCGTAGTGGTTAAAGGTGCCGGATTCCCACATGGCCGACTGTGGTTCAAGTCACGGACCTGGTGGCTTGCTGTCTCACTTTGCCTTTTTCTCACTATCTGTATCTCTCTGGTCAAATTAAAATAATAATAACAACAATAATAACAAATGGAATTAAATAAATATTTAAAAAAAAAAACAGAGCCTGGCAAATAGCAGGTGCTCAATATAAAAAAAAAATGAAAGCCTCATAACTATACATTCAGGTTTTTTTAAAAAAAATTATTATTTTATTTATTACTATTATCATTTTTCAGTTTGCAACAAGGCATGTATACTCACCAAAGGAAAGGAAGGAAAGGGGGAAAGTCAGAAGCAAGATGCTAGGTCTACGACTCAAACTGCGGTTGGACATTTGGGAGTCCAGCATCCTAACCACCATGCCATCTGCTGGCACCACTTATCAGTATTAAAATGCAGGTTTTTGTGTCAGGACTTAGGCAAGTCACTTTACCTCTATACTATTCAGTTTCCTGAAGGTAATAGTTGTTTTTTGTTTGTTTGTTTCCTGTCAGGCACATATACCACTCCAGAGAGAGACCTTGGGGGGCGGTGTATGTGACACAAGAGAGAAAAGTCACTCCCCAAGAGGCACGAATACAGTGCAGTCCCTTCTCTAGAGAATTTGGGCTTGCATGCACACACACACATACCCAGTGTGAGTTTCAAGCTGTCAGGTCCAGGACTTGAACTGTGTAACTGGCCAAGTGGTATCCAGCTGTCTTAACCTCCATCCCACCAACTGGTAGTTTAAAATTTTTTTAAAACATTTAGTTTTATTTATTATTATTTTTAATTTGACCAGAAAGAGCAAAAAGAGGGAAAATGAGAAAGCAAGCCTCCAAGTCTGAGACTCAAACTGTGGTTGGTCATATGGGAGTCTAATGCCCCAGCCACCATGCCAGCTGCTGCCCCCCGAAAGGTAATAGTTTTTGTAAGTATAAAATGAAATAAAGCCAGCTCCATAGTGCAGTGGTTAAGTACTTGTATAGAAGCAGCCAGATACTGTTTGACTGATCAGAGTTTAAGTGTTGGCCCTGTGAACTTGAAAAACATGCTGGGTATATGTGCATGTACCCTCATGAGTTTGACTGGATGGAGAATGGGGCGGGAGGGTGGGGGGATTGTAGTATGACCAGGCCCCATTCTGAGGTATTTTCTCTCTTGCTTGCTCTAGCTCTCTCTCGTGCATGCGCCATTTAAGAGAAAGAATAAAAAGAAACAAAAATGTGGTATAGAGTACTTTATAGGCTTTACCGTATTTGACTTTGGATTACTTTTGATCCCACTATGTGCTGTTCCCTTCCACTTCCCTTCTTTCAGTTACTGACACACGGTAGTCCTGTTTTTATTTTTTTCTTTTTTGGAGAGGTTTTCACTATAGGGCACGTGCGCTCGCCAGACAGACAGAGAGACATAGAGACAGAAAGCGAGAAATCACCCCCCAGGGGGGATGGTCACGCTGCAGTCCCTTCTCCTCCAATCTCCTCTCGGGATTTGGGCACACACGCACACGTGCCAGGCGTGAGTTTTAAGCCACCGGGTCCGGGATGCAAACCGCGGTCGACTATGTGGGAGTCCAGCGACATAGCCATTTCGCTAACTGCTGGTTCCCAGTAGTCCTGTTTTTGTCATGGTCTTTCTTTTTCCCTATGCCAGGAATGTTCTTCTACAACTGTATAGTTTGACTGTCAGGTGGTTAATTCCTTCTCCTAATTAAGTTTTTCAGCTTCTTACAGGAGAGCCTATTGATGGCCAATCTTTACCATTTTTTTTGTTTCCTTATTAGCATATATTTCTCTGTAAAATGATCTTAAATATGTATCTCTCCTTATTTGCATGTAATTCTCAAGAGAGAAAAGACTGTCCTGATCATGGTTGATCCCAATGCCTAGAACAGAGTGTAGCTCATGATAGACTTCTAATAAATATTTATTATGTGAGAGGAATAAATTAATAAATAATAGCTAATGTATTACCAGTGATATGGTATCTTTTAAAATATTAATAAGTCACTGTAAAATTAATTTGTTACCCTATCACCAGCGTAACATCTGGTCCTGTTCTGTCTCAGATGTTTGGGCTGGAACAAATTTAGATGACTCAACTTTATTTAGTTCTTTGCCATATCTTAGTTGATCTTTCTGAAACCCTCTTTTAGACTCTTGGAGGATCTGTTTTATTCCAGTGTAAATACATATTTTCCCTCATGGATTGCAATTCTAGATAAACGGTTTTAAGGCCTCAACTTATATTTTAATAATTTTCCTTTATCTTTTTGTTATTCTAATTTTATCAGAGGATGCATGTGCTGCGGAGGATGGAGAGACAGGGAGTGAAAATGAGAAAGGTCTTGCATGGCGGATGGTCATGTTGTAATCCCTTCTCTAATATTCCACTTTTTGGGATTTTAGGCAGGCAAGCATGTACACATACCTAATTTATTTTTTAAGCTACCAGGTTTGGAGCTTGAACTGCACAGTCAGCTGTGTGGCATCTAGTCACCACACCACTGGCTGACCCTTAACTATCTTAATTATGGCCTTGAGCAATAACTGATAAGAAAAAAGAACAACCCACAAAAAACCCCCAAACACAGTGTTTTTTAAAAAGGGACTGATGGGGACCAGCAGATGATATGGTTACATTGCTGGACTCCCACATGGTTGACCCTACTGCGGTTGGAGTCCCAGACCATGAGGCTTGAAACTCATGCCAGGCACATGTGTGTGCGAGCCCAAAATCCCAAGAGGAGAATGGAGGAGAAGAGATTGTGGTGTGGTCATCCCCTCTTGAGTGGCAATTTCTTGCTTTCTGTCTCTCTGGCTAGCTCACATGCCGTATTGCAAAAAATCTCTCTCAGAAAAAGTGACGGATGTGGGCCTAGCAGATGTCAGAGTCGTTAAGGTGCTGGATTCCCACGTGACCAACTGTGATTTGAGTCCTGTATCTGGTGGCTTGAAAGTCACTGTGTGTGTGTATGTGCCTGAGATCCCAAGAGAATGGAGAAGGGATTGTGATGTGGTCATCCCCCTTGGATGATCTATTTTCCCTCTCTCTCTCTCTGGCAAGTGCATGTGCCTTAAGGCAAAAACCTAAAAAAAATAAAATAAGATAAAGTGATTGACCATGAGCCAGCCAGGTTGCTTGGTGGTTTTGGTGACTGATTACTACATGGCCAGCTGTGGTGCGAATTCTGGACCCAGTGGCGTTAGAAACATGCTAAGCACATGTACATATGTGGCCAAAATCTCTAGAGGAGAATGGAGAAGGGATTCAGTTTGTATCTTCCCAAGTGATGCTCTCTCACTTCCCCTCTCTCTTTCTCCCTCTCCCTGACAAGCACATGTGCTCTGTAGAAAAAAAAAAATGCCTGGTGAACCAGTCCTGTTGTCTAGTGGTTGGTTTGAATCCATGCTTTAGTGACTTGAGAAACACAGGTGCATCTGTGTATGTGCCCAGAATCCTGACAGGTTGGAGAAATGGAGAAGGGATCGCAGCATAACCATGTTCCATTGCGGGGGAGGTGCTTTTTCCTTTTCCCTCTGTCTGCCTCTGGCAATTAAAAAAAATGTCTGACATGAATATAAAGCATAGTAAAATTTTGGTATCCCCAAACCAGTATTCTAGAATTGTTTAATGTCTTGATATTTTTTTTTTCTTGCCACAAGAATTTTCACTTTGGTTAACACACTGCAAAAATGGCAATTACTCAAAGATAACCTTGGAAATCCCTGAAGTTGCCCATAAAGTATAAAATACAAACTTACAGTCTCTTTCTCAAAGTCTGTCATTCCCTGTTTTTCCTTCAGTATTAGAAAAAATGATATTTTGGGCCGGCAGGTGGCATGGTGGTTGAGGTGCTGGACTCCCACATGGCTGACCATGGTTCGAGTTCTGGACCTGGAGACTTGCCATCTCACTTTCCCTCTCTCTATCTCTCTCTGTCTCTCTTTGGAAATGTTAAAATAATAATAAATAAAGTTAAATAAGGCCAGCAGGTGGTGTGGTGGATAAAGGCGCTGGATTCCCACATGGCCAACCATGGTTCAAGCCTGGACCTGGTAGCTTGCTTTCTCACTTTCCCTTTCTCTCTCTCTCTCTCTTGTCAAATAAAGAAAAAAATAACAATAGCAAATGGAAATAAATAATTCTTAAAAAATAAATAAATAAAGTTAAAATAATTCCTTATTAAAAAAAAGAAAAAATAATATTTTTATTATTAGACATCAGATGACATACTAGGTTTGTATGTATTATCAGTGATACGGGAAAATAAATGACTCTAGACATTGGAATCTGACAGCACAGCAAGATGGTCATACCATGAGAGAAACACAGAAGTGAGACTAGCTACAGAACCAGTAGAATTTTATCTTTTATTTTGTGTTTATTTTGGATAAATAATCAATGTACACAATGGGAAGCACAATCTCCTAAACAGTTAACATTTATTTTTTATTTTTAATTAATTAATTAATTTATTTATTTATTTTTTAATTTTTAAATTTTTTTGGAGAGGTTTTCGCTATAGGGCGTGTGTGCTCACCAGACAGGCAGAGAGACACAGAGAGACAGAAAGCGAGAATGAACCGCGGTCGACTACGTGGGAGTCCAGCGACATAGCCATTACACTAACTGCTCGTTCCCAACAGTTAACATTTTTTTCTTATCTTCATATAGTTGAGTTCATCTATGGGTGCAATGTCTGTCCAGAAGTGTCCTCCTATTTTTTTCTCCCTTATATTTTATTCTCCCTTATTTATTTATTTATTTGAGAGGTTTTTGCTATAGGGTGCATGCGCTTGCCAGAAAGACAGAGACAGAAAGGGAGAAATCACTCCCCAGGGGGGATGGCCATGCTGCAATCCCTTCTCCGTTCTCCTCTTGGGATCTTGGCACACATGCACATGTGCCCTGAATGAGTTTCAGCCACCGGGTCTGGGACTTGAATCACAGTCAGCTACATGGGAGTCCAGCAACTTAGCCATTATACCAATTGCTGGTCCCTCCCTTACATTTTTTCTATAGCACATATTCTTTATTCTTCAGGTTATATAGTTTGATCTGTATCATTTATATAAAGTAAAAACAGATTTTATCTGAATAAGCTTATTGGACTTGATTTCAAGAAGGAATGGTTTCCTTGGACAGTTTTGCTTTCCACGTTAGCTCCTATATTCTCAGAAGAGCTATCTTTTCTAACTTTTTTTTCTGGTTTTTATCTTTTTTTTTCCCCTTCAATCTTTGTTTTGAGGATTAACAACTCAGAATTTTGGTCTTATCTTCAAGAGAAATTTCAGTCTTACTTGAATAAAATAAGTTAGCTTCACTTGGTATACTTAGAGAACTGAAGGCTTAACAAAAAAGGGTGGAATGTTTTAGGGTGGAAGCTTAAGGATCTTTTTGCTTAGTTGATTTCTAAAAACCAGTTACCTCTTCAACTTATAACAGCAACAACAGTAAAATCTGCCATGCACATAAACTATTTTTAATTTTCACTGCATCGTTTTGAGGTAAATATTGCTATTTTTTTAGATGAAAGTTCTTTTTTGTTTGTTTTTGTTTTTTTAAGTTTTTGCCATAGGGTGCATGCAATCGCCTGAGAAAGACAGAGAGGGAAAGTGACAACTTACCATCAGGAGGTCTGACCATGCTGCAGTTCCTTTTCTTCTATTTTCCTGGGGTTTTGGTCATGCACACATGCACTCACCATGATTTTCAAGCTGCTGGGGCTGGGACTTCAGCTACAGTTGGCCATGTGAAAGTCTAGTACCTTAACCACTATGCCACTTACTGGCCCATAGATGAGAAAATTTAGGCAGACAATGTTTTGTACCTGCTAAAGAGCTATTGCAGTAATGGGTTTGCTGGAATTTAAATCAGCAGGGGTTGAATCTCCTAAGTAAAAAATTCCAAATTAGGTATTGATTATTTCTTTTTTATTTTTTTAAAAGAATTATCTGTTTAATTTTATTCATTCATCATTCACTATTATTGCTGTTATTATTTTTTTAATTTGACCAAAGAGAGAGAAAGAGAAAAAGTGAGAAAGCAAGCCACCAGGTCCAGGGCTCATACCATGGTTGGCCATGTTGGCATGTCCAGCACCTTAACCACCATGCTACCTGCTGGTCCCTGGTATTTGTTATTTCTATACTGATTTCTTAAAATGATTTACTTTTATTATTTTTTAACATTTTTATTAATACTAAAATAGAAAATATCTAGTATTTGTAATAATATTTAGTATTATTTTTAAATTTGCTACAGGGCACGTGTGCTCACCAGAGAGAGTAAGAAAACCATCAGGTCTGGGACTTGAACACAGTCGGCCATGTGGGAGTTTAGTACCTTAACAACTATGGCACCTGCTGGCCCCTCTATATTATTGACTTCTAAAGAAAACAGGTGTATTTTTGTCTTTGTTGGTATTGTCAAAAGAGAGGGAGGTGTCACCATTGTTTTATTTGGATGGTGGTGATTAGAGGAGACTAGATTTCTCTCTGCTTTTTCTGTGTAGTCCAGGTTTTCTATAGTGAACTTTTAAAATCCACAGAATTGATGTTTAATTTATATACAATATAAGACATATATTTTACTGAATAATTTGATGAATTTTGGCAGTGTGTACCCATGTAACTAACACCCCAGTCAGACTACAAACTGTTCTGTCACACTTGAAAGTTCCTTGGTGCTCACCAAGCACCAAGTTGCTTCTGCCCTAGGCAACCACCATTCTGATTTGAATTGTAGAATTGGCCATGCAAGATTCAGTTCCTTAAAGCACTAGGCCAGGATGCTGGCCCTCAATTTCATGTTCCTAATTATTTTAAAATCTTTAGCCTAAACTTTGATATTTAGCCTTAGATTTCAGGATTGATATCCACTAGGGATCAAACCTGATTTTTTTCTTTCTTACTTTGCTTTATAATTAACTCAAAATAAAAGGGAAATATAGGTGGGCCAGTACGTAGCATAGAGGTGAATGCAACTAGATTCCACATGGCCAGTTGTGAGGTTCAAATCCTGAACCTGATGCCTTGAAAACATGTCAGGTTCGTGTGCATGCATGCCCAAAATCACAAGAGGAGAATGAAAGAGAAGGGATTGCAGTGTGGCCATTCTCCTGGGGGGCGGGGTGAGTTTTCACTTTCCCTCTTTGTCTGTCCCTGTCTCTCACCAGCTAGCATATGTTTCTTATGGTAAAACAAACAAATGAGCAAACAAGCAAACAAAAAACTAGACAAAAACTCCCTAAATTTTGTTAAGCAGAATCATGTAAGGCCTTTGTTGCTTGAAATTTGACCCCAGCTTATTCCTGCATCTAAAAAAACAAAATACATCTAAATATTCCTTGAAACATTAGACTATTTAGATGCCACAGTTTCTTGTCCATGTCTTGTCCATGTCTTGTTCATGTTTCTTGTCCATGTCCATTGTTGGAAATACTGTCCTTCTCGGCCTATTATCACTCCGTCCATCCTTGTTTTGACTTGAATGTCTTTTAAAGGTCCTAATTGCTCTCTTTGATGTTCCTACAGAAAATATTTTTATTTACAGCATTTTATATAATTATATGTATTTTTGGAGCTATTTTTGCTATAGGGCATGTGTGCTTGCTGGAAAGACAGAGACAGAGAGAAAGTGAGAAATCACCCCCCAGGGAGGATGACCATGCCGCAATCCCTTCTCTTCTATTCTCCTCTCAGGATTCTAGGCACATATGCACGTAGGTGGTTTTTCTAGTAAAGCCATCTCCAACAAAGCAGACTTTTGTAACCATCTTCCATGCCCTTTTTCTCTTTCCTGTTCGAATAATTGTTAATACTTCTTTTCTCCCTGGGCTCGAACATTGGGTAGAGGGACTTCTAATTTTTCCCACTTTCTCTTTACTTTTTTTTTGTTTAATCATTTTGGAAAGTACTTTAGCTCAGGACTGTCCTTCTCTGTCCAACAGATAGGCAGGTACTGCTCCTTATGGAGTCTTCATAATTCTTTTGTTTGGTGTTCCTGTTTTCATGCATCTTGATAGTCTTTTTCATTTGCATTTTCTCAGCTTGATGCTCTTTATGATAGAGCTTAGCCTTCAGACCAGTCATCTTTTCTGCCTTCTTTGAACGTTCATGAGCCACCCAACTTTCCTTCTTTCTCTTTTTCTTATAGTAATCCAAACAGTATCCATAGCATTTATGACATAATTCAATATACTTGTTTTGTGGCATGGTAGTGATTGTAGAGTCACTGGGAGCAGCCTCCTGGATGCAAAGAAGTTGTCATCTTTCAGGTCTCAGAGACTTACAAGTGGACCTGACTCAGTCCAGAATCAATACTTTCTATTGTTGTATTCTTAATTTTGATTCTTCCTTCTTTAGCATCATTCAGTATATATGACAATTACTATTAATAAGAAAAAGACCAAGCACTTTTATGTTATTCAAAAAATTAGTTCAGATAGTAAATATGCTGCCAAAAATATTAAAGGCCTTATTTAGAAATGTGGTTTAATTCTACATTTAATTCTTAATAGATTGTTACATTTTTTAAAAAAGGATTATTTTATTTAACTTTATTTATTTCAATTTGACCAGAGAGGGACAGAGTGAGAGAGAGAGAGAGGGAAAGTGAGAAAGCAAGCCACCAGGTCTGGGACTTGAACCATGCTCGGCTATGTGGGAGTCCAGCACCTTCAACCACCACGCCACCTGCAGGATCCGAGATTGTTAAATTTTAAGGGCATATTAAAGCAGATATTTGTTCATATATTATAAAATTGTTAACCTTGTTTAAGTATTTATACTTTAGAAAAAGAATTCTTTAGTTCACTGAGTTCTAATATCCAAGGAAACTTTGAGGCTACTTAAAGTTCTGTTTTGGAAACTGGAGGTCTAAATAATAGAAATCTCCTAAGACTAGCTTATAAGATTGAAGCTTTGAAAGTTGGCAGATTGATTACTTGAAGTATCAAGAACAAAAATTGTGGAGGTTTGTTTTCCTTGCATATTACTTTTTGAACTCTTCTTTGTTCAGCTTACGGTTGAACTCTTTTTAGTTAACCCAGCAATAATTATACTTTTTTTCTCTTTTATTTTTGCCTGTGGGGTGCATATGCTCACGAGTGGTGTTGTAGTTAAGGTGGTGGACTCCGATATGGTCCACCATGGTTCAAATCCCAGAGCTGGCAGCTTGAAAATCACTCCAGGCACATGTGCGTGCATGTCCAGAATCCTGAGAAAAGAATGGAGGTGCAGGGATTGCGGCATGGCCATCCCACCTATAGGGTGATTTCTCTCTCTCTCTCTTTCTGGGGAGAGTGTGCACCATATGGCAAAAACCTTAAAAAAAGAAAAAAAAGAATCCAGTGCCTACTGTATGCCATTTAGATGTTTGAGTTGCTACAGATCAGGCAGTGTAAAGGACTGGCAAAATTTCTGCTTTCTTAGAACTTGCCTTCTAATGAAGAGAGTTTATTTAGTAATAGGCTAACAGATCATTTTAGTTAATGGCAAGGACTTTACAAAAACCACGATATGGGGGACCAGCAGTTAGCATAATGGCTATGTCACTGGATTCCCACATAGTTGACAGTGGTTCGCATCCCAGACCCGGTGGCTTAAAACTCACCCTGGGTGTGTGTGCATGCATACCCAAGATCCCGAGAGGAGAATGGAGGAGAAGGGATTGCGGCGTGGCCATCCCCCCTGGGGGGTGATTTCTCACTTTCTGTCTCTCTCTCTCTCTCTGTCTGGCAAGCGCATGCGCCCTATAGCAAAAACCTCTCCAAAAAAAAAAAAACAAGATATATTAAATGATGGTAAGGAGAGAATAGTTCTTTAAATGGAATAAGTATTAGTACAAGTCCTCTGAGAAGCAGACATTAAGAATAAGATTAAATGTGCAAGGATTTTTTTTTTTTTTTAGTGATGGTGGTGATAAGAGGTACATAAAATCTACAGTTTAACTGTATTTTTAAGTGTAAGTACATTCGCATTGTTGTGAATCCATCACTACCATACATCTCCAAGATTTTTATCTTTATCTAAAACTATTATTAAACACGAACTCCCCTTGTCACCTCCTCCCAACCCATCATACCTTCATCATACTTATTATATATGAATTTGACAACTCTATATACTTCATATAGATGGTATTATGCAATATTTGCCCTTTTGTGCCCTGCTTATTTCAGCATAAATCTTCACGGTATATCCATGTTACAGTATTTGTCAGAATTTCATGACCTTTTTTTCTTGGGGTGGGGGGGTTTGCGATAGGGCGCATGTGTTCGCCAGACAGACAGAGACAGAGAGACAGAAAGCGAGAAATCAGCCCCCCAGGGGGGATGGCCACGCCACAATCCCTTCTCCTCCATTCTCCTTTCGGGATCTTGGGCGCACACGCGCCGGGCGTGAGTTTAAGCCACCGAGTCCAAGATTCAAACCGCAGTCGACTACATGGGAGTCCAGTGACAAAACCATTAGGCTAACTGCTGGTCCCAGAATTTCGTGACTTTTTAAGAGTGAATACTATTCCACTGTAGTATGAATCACATTTTGTTAACCAGTTCATTCGTTGATGGACACCTGGCTTGCTTCCACTTTCTAGCTATTATAAATAAGCTGCTACAAGAATGGGATTGCGGGAACCAGCAGTTAGCGTAATGGCTGTGTCGCTGGACTCCCACGTAGTTGACCGCGGTTCGTGTCCTGGACCCGGTGGCTTAAAACTCACGCCGGGCGCGTGTGTGTGCGTGTCCAAGATCCCGAGAGGAGAATGGAGGAGAAGGGATTGCGGCGTGACCATCCCCCCTGGGGGGTGATTTCTCGCTTTCTGTCTCTATGTCTCTCTCTGTCTGTCTGGCGAGCGCACGCGCCCTATAGTGAAAAGCCTCTCTCTCAAAAAAAAAAAAAAAGAATGAGATTGTAAATACCTGTTCGGATCTCTGCTTTTATTTAATTTAGCTGTGTATCCAGAAATAAAATTGTTGGACTATATATAATCTATGTTTAATTATTTTAAGGAATTACCATAGTGTTTTACCCAGCAATAGTACTATTTTACAATCCTACCATCAATATACAAGGGTTCCAGTTTCTCCACATCTTAGTCAGCACTGATTTCTTTAGACTTTTTCTGGTAATAGCCGCTCTAATGGATGTAAAGTATCTTTTTCTTTTTTTTTTTTGCCTTTCCTTAATGATCAGTGATCTCATTAAGTATCTTGTCATGTATCTACTGGCCATTTTTATGTCCTCCTAGGAGAAGTGACTGTTGAGCCCCTTTGTCTAATTTTTTTTAAGTTTATTTATTTTGTGGACATGTGTGCGAGAGAAAGATGAGTGTAAGCACACCACCAATAGGTCTGGATGTTGTGATCTATCTCCAACATTTAACCAGTCCTGGGTCATGGGTATACATATGTCTGTTGTATTTAGGAATGTCTTTGGACTTGAACTGAGAACCTTCTCATGTGGGATTGTTTTGTGGCGCATGATGTCTTACCACCACACTTCATCTAGCCTCTTTTGCCTATTTTTAAATCTGTGGTTTTGTTGTCGATTACTAGGAGTTCTTTATATTTTTTGCATATCAATCCCTTATCAGATGAGTTATTTGCAAGTATTTTCTCTCATTTAGTTGGTTGCCTTTTTGGTCTGTTGATGGTGTTCTCTGATGCACAGTGTGCAAGAATTTTATAAGAGGAAATGCCTGTGAGAGAATGGGAAGGGTACCAGGGAATATAGTGGACTGTCATTCTGTGTTGTAAATCTGTTCCTGAATGAAGCCTGAGCAAGTTTTAATATAGTCATTATGAGTCCTAGAGCTAGTAAGCCATCAAAAGAGTCCTGTGTCTCCAAGGGACAGGACTAATTTAATATTTTTGCCACACTTAACCATTGGCCAGGACAATCAGTAGGCAGGGTGACCTCCAGTTGATACAGTGATAGATTTCAGAACATGGCAGCTGGGGTTTTTGATCAGTTCAGCCCCCCTGGTTAGAAGTCTGCAAGGCATATTCTCTTTACTGTCAAAGAGCAGTCAGAAAAGATTCTCCAGAGAGTTCACAGTTAAGCCAAGACCTAAATGGTGAGCAGAAGCTAGTAGTCTTTCCAAAATCTTTGCAAAAATCACTTTAGGCATAGGCAGTCCAAAAACCCTGAGGTGGAGAAGAAGCTCATCTGGTTGAAAGAACAGAAAGAAAACCAGTTTAGTTTGGCTACAGTCTAGAGACTAAAGAGGTGTAGTGGTAAGAGAGAGATAGAATGTGAGATTATAAAGTGTCCTGTAAGCTATGCTAAAGAGTTGGGATTTTATTTTTGAAACATTTGGATACCACTGGAGAATTTTGAGTAGGAATATTACAGGATCTGATTTATTCTTTTAGGGTACACCCAAGTAAAAGAATCAACTATTAGTAAAGATAAAAATACCAGTTAGATGGCTATTGCAGTTGTACTGACAAAAGATTATTGTAATTTGGGCTAGGGTGGTAGGATGAATGTTTCCTATCCAAAGGTTAGTAAAATTCTAGTGATTCCATTTTTTTGTTTGTTTGTTTTTTGTAGAGAGATTTTTGTTAGAGGGCATGTGTGCTCCCTGTAGACAGCAAGAAATCACACCCTCCCTGGGGGATGTTCATGCTGCAAATCCTTCTCCTCTATTCTCCTTTTGAGATTTTGGGCATGTATGCACATTCACTCTGCATGAGTTTTAAGCCACCAGGTCAGGGACTTGAACCATGTTCAACTATGTAGACTCCAGCGATGTAACTGTTATGCCATCTGCTGGTCCCGGTGGTTCAATGTTTGGTTATCTCTGAATTTTATGCTTAGATGCTGTTTTAATTGCTAGTTTTTAAAATTTGCTTCCTATCCTTGTATTTCTTTGTTGTTGTTGTTATTTTGCCTTCAGTTTTGGCCTCTTTCAATCCTAATTTTACTTTGTATTACCAGGTGATCTATCGAATGTACAACTATAGTGATATACTTTTCCAGTTTAAGATTTTTCAAGGTCAACCTTTTTTTTTTTTTTTTTTTTTTTATTGTGGTGAGGCCATCCACCCTGGGGGATGATTTCTCATTTTCCCTCTCACTGTCTGTTTCTGTCTCTCCCTCTGGTGAGTACACATGCCCTAAAGCAACCCCCCCAAATGACCATATTCAGGGTCATAAAGCACATTTTAGTAAGTTCTGAAAAATTAATATGATGTAAAATATGTCTTTTGAACACAGCTGCATCGTACCAGAAAGCAGTCAAGGGAAGATTATCAGAAATCCCAACATTTTTTTAGGTTAAAAAAAAATACATTTTAAAATAACCAGTATATTGAAAGAGAAATTACAAAGAAAATTCAAAAATAACTTGAACTAAATTACATTTAAATATATTACAAAACTGTCTGGATGGATCTTTTTTTTTTTTTTTCCGGAGAGGTTTTCACTATAGGGCGCGTGCGCTCGCCAGACAGACAGAGAGAGACAAAGAATAGAAAGCGAGAAATCACCCCCCGGGGGGATGGCCACGCCGCAATCCCTTCTCCTCCATTCTCCTCTCGGGATCTTGGGCACGCACGCACACGCGCCCAGCGTGAGTTTAAGCCACTGGGTCCGGGACTTGAACCGCAGTCGACTACATGGGAGTCCAGCGACATAGCCGTTACACTAGCTGCTGGTCCCAAGGTCAACCTGTTTTGAAAATAAATAAAAACATTTTGGAATGGTCTGCTTTTTCTGCTTTTCCTCTCCTATATGTCTTTCTCTTTTCCTCTTATATATACTTAAAATTTTGGGTTTCTTCTTTAAGTCTTCCCAGTCACTGTCTCTGCTTTCTAGGTTAAATATCTTCTGTGTCTCTTTCCTTTAGTGGCTTGTAATCTGTATTTGTTTCTCTCTTCAATCGATTAATTATTTGAGGGTTGGTACTATGGAGCTTTTGTGCTTTTGCTTTTAGAATGTTGGTATGCTGATAACTATCTTGTACAGTAGCTAATATGAGGGAACTTTAAAATGTAGAATAATGGAGTTAAAGTATCTGTTTATTTTGGTGCAAAGCTGTTTGAAATTCATTGCATGGTTTTTTCATAATACACATTTCTCATGAACATTTGAAGACTCCTCATATGCACTCTAGTTGACCTACTACAATGGTTAATTCAATAAGTACAGATTTTTTATATTCTGTGATTTTTATTCTGAAAGTTGATTTACACTATCCTTTTTTTTTTTTCCTGTGTTCACATAACATTATGTCTTCACTTCCCTTTTACTTCCCTTTTTAAGAACTATTGGTAAATTGTCTGTAATTATCTCATCTTGATTCCCATGGTCAACAAAGATCCAGATTACTTCTGGTAATAGCTGACAGTCCATTTTTTGAACTTTGTCACTTTACTGATCTGTTTTCACATTTTTATTTTAGATCTATCTGCCAATAAAAAAAGCCAAGTATAGGTCTTACAGTTTCACAAAAGTAATTATTTTTAAAAGGTTTTTGCTATTGGATATATGCATTTTCCAGAGAGAGGGTGAGAGGAGAGGGAAAGTCAGAAATCATCTCCCAGAGGGGATGGCCATGCCGTGATCCCTTCTCTTGAGAATTTGGGCACACACACAGATGCCTGTGGCGTGACTTTCAGGTTGCCAGGTCTGGGACTTGAACCATGGTCAGCCTTATGGGAGACCAGCACCTTAACCACCACAGTACCTGCCGGCCCCTCACAAAAGCATTAATAATGTGTAATCTCCTCCTTTCTACCTGGTAGAAGACTGTAAGTTATTTTCTAATAAGTTTATCAAGGCTCTTTTCCTTCTTTACATAATTGAGTATATTATTAGATTGAATGTTCCTTGCAGAAATCTCTCTCTAAGTAATTTAGGTTAGTGTGAGCACTTTGTTAATACTGCCAATAGTTCGTAATGATGCCTTTGGGGGACATATCTTTCTTGCTAATGAAATTTTGACTATTTTTGTAACAAAGCATATTGTTTGTACTGTATAGCTATGAGTAGTGATAGTTATAAGGCATTTAGGTAGTGGGAGAGAGAATTCTGTCAGTTGTTTTAATACTGGGACTTGATTAAATAAATGTCAGTAGAAGAGAATTAAAAATTTAATACAGGCTTGGGATGGCAGGTGGCATGACGGTTAAAGCACTGCACTACTACATGGCTGATCATGGTTTGAGTCTAGGACCTGGTAGCTTGCCTTCTTACTTTCCTTCTCTTTCTCTCTGTCTCAGTCTGGTCAAAAAAAAATTTTTTTTAAAGGATAAATAAGATAAATAATTACTTTAAAAAGTTTAATACAGAACCAGCAAGTATCATGGTGGTTAATGCGCTGGACCCCCACATGGCTGACTGCAGTTTGAGTCCCAGACTAGGCAGCTTGAAAAATCACAGTGTGGGGGGACATGTATGTGTGGGTACTCAAAGTCCCCAGAGGAAAATGGAGGAAAAGGGATTTGGGTGTGGCCATTCCCTCCTAAGGTTGATTTCTCACTTTCTCTCTGGAGAGCACACAGGCCCTATGGCAAAAACTGTGAAAGGAAAAAAAAAAACCCTAAGTAAGATATCTTGATACACAATTTATTTTCATTTAATTTAATGAAAAAAGATAGTGTTTTGCCCCTGGCATGCCACCTAAGATCATGGCATCAGCTATGGGCTGCCGCTCCACCTGTTGTTACCTGTATAGTAAGAACATGGTGTGCCGAGTCACACTTCTGCTGAGGTGTCCCAGATGCCAAGATCTACATCTTTTACCTGGGGCAGAAGAAGGCAAAAGTGGATCAGTTCCTACTCTGTATCCACGTGGTGTCAGATGAATATGAGAAGCTCTCATGTGAGGCCCTGGAGGCTGCCTGTATTTGTGCAGACAAGTATGTGGTGAAAAGCTGTGGCAAAGATTGCTTTCATATCTGAGTGTGGCTCCACCCTTTCCATGTCATAAGCATCAACAAGAGATTGTTCCATGCTGGGGCTGACAGGCTCCAGACAGGTATGAGGTATGCCTTTGGAAAGCTCCAGGACACGGTGGTCATTGGCTAGGTTATCATGCCCATCCATACCAAGCTGCAGAAGAAAGAGCTGTGATTGAGGCCCTCCCCAGGGCCAGGTTCAAGTTCCCTGGCTGCCAGAAGATCCATATATCTCAAGTGGGACTTTACCAGTTTAATGCTGATGAATTTGAAGACATAGTGGCTGAGCCATCCTCGAGGGGTGTGGTGTTATATACATCCCTAGTTGTGGTCCCTTAGACAAGTGGTAAGCCTTGCACTCATGAGAGCTTACTCATGCTGCCCCTTCCTTAATCATGTTTATCAATAAAATCCACTGCACACACAAAAAAAAGTTAGTGGAAATATTTCTAGTTCATTTTCTAATAACTTAAAACTTTCATAGAAAAATGCTAGATCATATGTGACTCTATCTTCTAGTCTTTTTCCTTCAGTCATATAAAATTAATAATCAAATTTTTATTTGAACTTGAAATAAGGGTTTATCATTGGTAGTGAAGGGTTGTACCAATAATAGTGTGTCACAGCTTATTTTATTTATTTTTTGGAGAGGTCTTTGCTACAGGGTGTGTGTGTGCACTCGCCAGAAAGACAGAGACAGAGAGACAGAAAGCAAGAAACCACCCCCCAGGGGGTATGGCCAAACCGTAATCCCTTCTCCATTCTCCTCTTGGGATCTTGGGCATGCACGCACACGCGCCCGGCCTGAGTTTAAGCCACCGGGTCTGGGACTTGAACTGCGGTTGACTACATGTGAGTCCAGTGATATAGCCATTATGCCATCTGCTGGTCCCGTGTGTCACAGTTTAAAAGTAGACTTCCTCTGGGGCTAGTAAGTGGCACAGTGGTTGAGATGCTAGACTCCACATGACTAACCACTGTGCGAGTTCTGGACCTGGTGGGTTGCTTTCTCCCTTTCTTTCTGTCTGGTGAGTGCACATGCCCTATAGCAAATTAAAAAACAACAATAATAAAGAAAATTAAATAAATAATTCTTTAAAATTTTAATTTTTAAAAAAGTAGAGTTCCTCAAAGTTGTATGGGTAATCTTAATGAGTTTTCCCCTTATATTTTCACATAAACTTGTTTATAATGGAAATTGCCAAATCCCAACTATAATTTTTAATTTTCAAAGTTAGCTTTTTTTTTTAGAAATAATTTTCATAGTGCAAGATTTACTAATAGTGAATTTTGCACTGTTATCAGGAGTAAGTAATGTGTTGTCATCATGGCATAGCAATAAAATGATTGGGTCAGATCAGAACAAAAATTAAGTGGTCTTACAGTTAATAGCACTGAAACAGTGTATAGCAACAAAACCAGTGCTCAAGGAGCTAGATATATCTTACACATGCTTGCTACCTTTGTAAGATATCTCAATTTTTATAAAGATAAGACTAAATTATGATTTTATCAAATAACAGGTAGAACATTATGTTAATCCTTTGTATTATTTTTGCTGCTTTTTTAGTTTAAAAATATGGTATTGGTATTTATTTTCATGAATTTAGTCTTCTCCTTTTCCTCAGTTCAAAATAAGTTTGACAGTCAGCAGGCTTTATGGTCAGCAGGTTGTATGATGGCTTTATGGTCAGCAGGTTGTAAGGTGCCAGATCCCACATGACCAAGACTGTGGCTTGTGTCCTGGACTCAGCCTGGAAACATGCTGGGCATGTGTGTGTGCCCAAAATCCTGAGAGGAGACTGGAGGAGAAGAAATTGTGATGTGGCTATCCCCACTGTGATTCTTTTTTATTGTTGTTATAAGGCATGTGTATTTGCCAGAGAGAGGTAGGGAATGTGAGAAATCACTCACCAGGGGGATGACAGTACCATAGTTCCTTCTCCGTTCTTTCGGAATTTTGGGTATGCCTTGTGTATTTTTCAAACCACTGGGTCTGGGACTTGAACTCTACAGAGTTGACCGTGTGGGATTCAACACCTTAACCACCTTGCCATCTGCTGGCTCTCTCTCTCCAGTGAGCTCATGCTACAGGGGAAAAAAATACATGAATTTGTACTACAATACTTTGGTGGGAAGCTCTTAGTTAATAGGGGATGACAATTTTGCATTTAATGACAGCATAATATGATAACTCAGAGAAGAGTTACTCGTATACAAACACACACCATACCATACATTAAACCACCATTTCTCCTTACTACCCTTCCGTTTTACCTCATTGGGCCAGAACAAGTTGATCAAATACCAGCAAATTAAATCATAGAGTGTTCTTTGTTTTGACTTTGGACAGAAAATGATGGAAAAGAAAAATTTCTTTGTAAATTCATTTATAGACTCATCTTCACAGAACTTTCTTTCTGGCTGATTTCCATTACCAAATTCCAGAGAGTGACTCGGTAGTTAAGGATTGGGAGTCTAATATGTGTATTTTTTTTTTCCTTCAGCAAATACAGACCATCTCTTTAGAGAGCTAATGACATAGCTCCTGGGAGACAAATTGTGGAAGATTCTCCAAATCTTTTCAAAAGGCATTATGGCTCTTGTTGCTGATAGGGCCACAATTATCTGATGTCCAGAAATCTTTGTATTTCCCTGTTGACTTTGGTAACCAGCTTTACTGACATCTCATTTCAGTAGTTTTTAGTATACTAACAGTTGAACAGCCATCATGACAATCAGTTTTTGAACTTTTTAATTTTACTAGAAGGAAACTATACTTTTTGGCCATCACACCCTAACCCTCTTTTCATCTCCAGTCCTAGGCAACCACTACTATAATTTCTATCTCTATATACTATCTGTTCTGGACATTTTATTTTATTTTATGTTGGAGAGGTTTTTGCTATAGGGCATGTGTGTTCACCAGAAAGCCAGAGAGAGACAGCGTGATAGAAAGCGAAAAATCGCCCCCCAGGGGGGATGGCCACACTGCAACCCCTTCTCCTCCATTCTTGTCTTGGGATCTGGGGCAAACACGCACCTGGTGTGAGTTTAAGCCACTGGATCTGGGACTCAAATCACGGCCGACTATGCGGGAGTTCAGTGACATAGCCATTACACCAACTGCTGGTCCCTGGACATTTTATATAAAAGGAATCTTAATGCTATGTCGTCCTTTCTGATTTCCTTCTTTCACTTACCTTAACATTCATCTGTGTTGTAGCTTGAATCAGTCAGTACTTCATTTCTGTTGATTACTGATGATCTATTGTATGGATTTACTAATTTATCAGTTGATGGACATTCATGTTTCCACTTTTGGGATATAACTAATGTTGCTTTGTATATTTTTTTTTCATGGAGATGTATCTTTTAATTTATTTCAGATAGATAGAGAGCTAGGAGTGGAATTAGTGGTGATGTGGTAATACTGTGTTAAGTCTTTTGAAGAACTGCCATATTACTTTCCATAGTCACCAGACCATTTTACATTCTTTTTTTTAAGAATTATTTTATTTAATTTTATTCATTGTCATTATTTATTTTATTTTATTTGACCAGAGACAGAGACAGAGAGAGAGAGAGAGAGAGAGAGAGAGAAGGAAAGTAAGAAAGCAAGCCACCAGGTCCAAGACTTGAACCATGGTTAGCCATGTGGGAGTCTAGACGCCTTAACCACCACCACTTGCTGGCCCCCCATTTTACATTCTTACCAGCAGTATATGAGGGTTCTAATTCCTTCCTTCCTTCCTTCCTTTATCTTTTTAACTTTCTTTCTTTATTTTAATTTGACCAGAGAAGGACAGTGTGAGAGAGAGATGGAAAGTGAGAAAGCAAGCAGTTGGCCATGTGGGAGTCCAGTGCCCTTAACCACCATGCCACTTGTCTGCCCCTTACTACTTTTTAAAAATATTTCCATTTAATTTTATTTATTATTATTTGACAAGAGAGTGAGAAAGCAAGCCGCCAGGTGTGGGACTTGATGGCCATGTGGGAGGGAATTCAGTGCCCTTAAACACTAGGCCACCTAACAGCCCCAATTTCTTTCTTTTTAAACGTTTATTTGTTCCATGAGAGAAGGGGAAGGGGATGGGGATGGGGCATTACTCGTAATATGATCTCATGCTACAATCCTGTCTCTAGCTTCAGCCAGCCAGTATCATGGGCATTCACATATATGTGGTGCCTTGCAGATACAGGGAAACCTCAAGACACAAACCTATCACCTTTCTATGTGACCTCAGAATTGCAGTTTTGGTTACTTCTAGACTACTGTGGGTGACCTCTTCATAGCTTCCCCAATGCTTATTATTTTCTGTATTTTTTTTTATAGCCATCCTAGAGGGCCCCCCTTAATTCTTTAAATCACACTTGCCTGTGCCTTATCATTGTGACTTGTGTTTCTTGCCTTTAATTATGGTGGTTCTTGTCTGTCTCCTGTAATTTGCTCAATGCTATACCCATGTACATGTTCACTCATCTTTGTGTTAAATTTCTGCTGAACTCCAGACAGGGCTTGATGGCTGGTCTAGGGTCCAGGAATGCTTGTCAGTGTAAATAAAAATAATGGAAGATAGAGGTTTTTCTAGCTATCCATAGAAGTAGGTCATTCCATTTTTTAACATTACAGTCAATATATTGGCTTGTTGGGAAAGTCACAAAGTATTTTTTTTCTATGCAAAAACGAGTCATGACTTTTCTGACAAACACATAGTTACACTGTATGCTAAAATAAAGTGGGAGGCCTGCGGAATGGTAACTCAATTGTAGAGAAGGGGAAAAAAATTGATATTGAATATCTATGTTCTTTTTAGGAAGTGGTTTAAAATGTATGTTAAAGGGGAAATAAAGGCAAAACAGATCTATTGTATTAGAAGTTAGAATAGTCCTGGGACCAGCAGTTAGCGTAATGGCTATGTCGCTGAACTCCCACATAGTCAACCACGTTTTGAGTCCCGGACCCGGTGACTTAAACTCATGCCAGGCGTGTGTGCGTGCATGCCCAAGATCCCGAGAGGAGAGTGGAGAAGGGATTGCGGCGTGGCCATCCCCCTGCGGGGGGTGATTTCTCGCTTTCTGTCTCTCTGTTTCTCTGTCTTTCTGGCGAGTGCATCAGCCCTATAGCAAAAACCTCTAAAAAAAAAAAAGTTAGAATAGTCTTTATAGCTCTTGGTAGGTGGTAGTTTTGGGAAGAGGATTTCTGGGGTACTGGTTATGGTTTTCCTGTTCTTTTTCTTTATTATTTCTCATTTTTTTGGAGAGGTTTTTGCCTTAGAGTGTATGTGATTGCTGGAGAGAGAGACAGAGACAATGAGAGGGTAATTTGATGGGACCAGCAGATAGTGTAATGGTTATGTCACTGGACTCCCACATGGCCAACTGTGATGAGAGTCCCGGACCTGAAGGCTTGAAACTCAAGCCAGGCACATGTACATGGGTGGCCAAGATCCCAGGAGGAGAACAGAGGAGAAGGGATTGCAATGTGGCCATCCCCCTGGGGGATGATTTCTCGCTTTCTGTCTCTCTGTCTTAGTCTCTCCAGCAAGAACACATGCCCAGTAGCAAAAATCTCTCAAAAAAAATAAAAGGAAAGAAAAGAAAGTGAGAAGTCACCCCTCAGAGGAGTGGCCAAGTCACAGTTCTTACTCTATTCCTCTTCCAGGATCTTGGGCATGCACACACATGTTCCTGGTGTAAGTTTCAAGCCACCAGGTCCAGGACTCGAACTTTGGTTGGCCATGTGGGAGTCCAGTGATATAACCACTACAGCCCATCTGCTGACCCAGGTTATGGTTGTTTCTTGATCTGTATGCTAGCTACAGAGATGTGTTCACTTTATGCGAGTTCAGCAAGCCATAAATGTAGAATCTGTGTGTATGATATATCTAATAAGACCTTTAGTTAAAAGAAGTTAACATTCTTTAGATAATTCATATTGTGTACCCATAAAGCTCTTCATTTGTCACATTAATTGCCTTTCCAAAGACAATGTTCTATTTTGAGTCATATTTACTACTTATACATTATCTCCATTTTCATATGCATACTGAATTGATGTAGATGCTTTAAGTTCAAGTCCCCTTGTTCAGCAGCACATAATTTCAGAGGGCGAATGATTCACACACTCGTAGATTAACTGTAGGGAGTTTGGTTTTATGTTCTGTTGGGCTGCTTATTTAACTGAACAATCTTAAAAGTTACTCAGTTTGGTTCTAGTCTTTCTGTGTCTGTTGGGTCATCAGGAAAATCATGACAAATTTTTGCGTAGAAAATCAGAAAAATATGTCATGATTCCCAACGACCTAATGTGTGATAAAACAGAAATGGGTTAGTTGTGTCTAGTGTGTCTTAGGAGAATACAGATTCTCATTAGAGCACAAATTATGTAGTATGAAGCAAAGAAGCATAAGAAAGAGAAGCTGTATTCTTATTAGTTTATTAATTTATAATCATTTACTGTAGCAATCTAACTATACAGAAAATATTTAATAATTACTACTTTAAGATGTAATTCCAGGAGAAAACTGACCAATTGGTCTTCTGAATTCTAATCTTTTTGTCTATTTTTACTACACATTTAAGAGAAGCTGATTTTTTTTTTTAGAGGCTTTTTTTACAGGGTGCGTGCGCTTGCCAGAAAGACAGAGACAAAAAGCAAGAAATCCCACCCCCCAGGGGGCATGGCCATACCACAATCCCTTCTCCATTCTCCTCTCAGGATCTTGGGCATGCATACATACACACCCGGCGTGAGTTTAAGCCACCAGGTCTGGGAACCGCGTTCGGCTACGTGGGAGTCCAGCAACCATTACGCTAACTGCTGGTCCCCAGGAGAAGCTGATTTTGACTAATGTGTTATACTGCTAAAGGTAGAATCACATAAACTCATACCAGTTTTTGGTTTATAGAAGTTTTCAAGTAGGCTTTTGTTCTGTGATTTTTTTTTTAAACTTGTATTTCTAAAAACTGGGTACATGAAAAGAAGTATTACAGGAAAAAATGTTTTGTAAGAACAGTAAAATGACTCATTACAGCCACTTTGTATCGTGATGAGAGAAAGACAACTTGTCCTATTTCAAGGGAGGTTCTTAGTGGAATTTGAGACTTCTTAAATAGTGTAATAAAATGCACTAAAAATGTTTTTAATGTCTACTTGTGTCTTCTAGGCCTTTCTTAGAGTTTCCCATGTCTCAATGGACTCCTGAATATAACGAGCTCTATACCTTAAAAGTGGCTATGAAGAGTGAGATTTCTTCTGATGCGCCAAAGACACAGGAGAGTCTGAAAGGGATCCTTTTGCATCCAGAGCCCATTGGGGCAGCCAAAAGTTTTCCCACAGGAGTTGAAATGATTAATAGTAAAGTGGGGAATGAATTCTCTCACTTGTGTGATGATTCTCAAAAACAAGAGAAGGACATGAATGGAAACCAACAAGAAAAAGAAAAGAGTGTTGTGAGGAAAAAACGCAAAAGCCAGCAGGCTGGCCCTTCGTATGTGCAGAGTTGTGTTAAAGAGAACCAGGGAATATTAGGAGTAAGGCAGCACCTAGAAACACCAAGTGATGAAGATAATGATTCCTCCTTTAGTGATTGTCTTTCTTCTCCATCGTCTAGTCTGCATTTTGGAGATTCTGATACTGTGACTTCTGATGAGGATAAAGAAGTCTCTGTAAGACATTCCCAAAATATATTGAGTGCTAAAACTAGAAGCCATAGTGCACGGTCCCAAAAATGGCCTCGGACTGAGACAGAATCTGTATCGGGATTGTTAATGAAAAGACCCTGTTTTCATAGCAGTTCATTAAGGAGACTTCCATGCAGAAAGAGATTTGTAAAAAACAGTTCCTCACAGAGGACACAGAAACAAAAAGAGAGGATATTAATGCAGAGGAAAAAACGAGAAGTGTTAGCCCGAAGAAAATATGCATTGCTACCCAGTTCTAGTAGTTCCAGTGAGAACGACCTCAGCAGTGAATCCTCTTCCAGCTCATCTACTGAAGGGGAAGAAGATTTGTTTGTTTCTGCCAGTGAAAACCACCAAAACAATCCAGCTGTTCCCTCAGGTACAAATGGTTCCTTAAGTTGAGTAAACCATGGAAGCTATTGCATTATATTTGTGCTTATTTTGTTTCTCTCAATGATGTCATTTAGGAGGATTATTAGGCTCTCTTAAATTTTATTTTAAGCCATATAAATAAATTATCAAGTGTAGTGTTAGCTCGTGACTCCAATTATAGCATAAAAATGTAAAAATGAAAGTCAGAATTTGTTTTCTGGGAATAGTCATTTATGTAATTTTATACATAATTACATTGTATTTTATATGAATTATTAATTTATGGTACACAGTTTTTTTTTAACCTGTAGTGCTTCTTTACTATGTTTAACTTTAAATACTTTTTAAGATACCTATTTGATGGATTTTTTTTCTATATTCAAACATACTAAGAACAATTATAACTATTCAAAAGACTACTCAATTTTACTTTCCTTTAAGGATTCTATTTCGTTGTTCACTGTTTTCTTGTCATGTTCTTTATAGTTGAAAAACAATTTCTAGCACGTGAATGGTAACTTTTATTCTATGACTAGGACCCCATAACCTCTTCGGTGTTCAGTAGAGCATAGGATTGATTGTCAGTTAAAATTGAATTGATAGAGCATTAGTACTCATGCTTTCTCTCACGTGTACGTGTGCTCTCTCTCTGTTATCTCCCCCTATCCCCCAGACTTAGACACAGAGTAAATAATACATATTTAAGTAGAATAAATTTATGTGCAGATGATTGGGTTGTTGGAAAAATCATTGCACATTTTTGCATAGAAAGATACCTCATGACCGTTCTGATAACCCAATATATTTTTTATGTATATAAGCTATCCTAATATAATATATCACTTTTTCAGTTATAAGTTAAAGGAAGTTATTTAAGTGAGCATTGAAGAGAACATGCACTCACCATAGAGCAAGAGAGAGAAAGCACCCCCTAATGGGGCTTGGTCATACTGCAGTCCCTTCTCCCAGCTCTTTGTGCGCAGGACTTTGCTTCACTACAGGGCTGACTTTCTGACTCCCAAATTCAGTATGTGTGTGTGTGTCATGATAGGATCTAAAAGTCTCAACCTTTAATAGGATTTATCTACTAAGCGGAAATATTGTTAGACTCTCAGAAAAGTCATGATGTATTTTTTTTATCTTTCTATGCAAAACGCATAGCCCTTTCTACTAGACCACCTAAGATGAGTTTTTTTTTTTTTTTGTAAGGTTTTTACCATAGGGCAAGTGCATCCACCAGAGAGAGAGACAGACAGACAGACAGACAGAAAGTGAGAAATCACCTCCCAGGGGATATAGAAATGCCACAATCCATTCTCCATTCTCCTCCTGGGAGTTTGGGCACACACATAAGTGAGCCTGACGTGATTTTTCAACCTGTCATATCTGGAACTTGAACCGTGGTCAACTGTGTAGGAGTCTAATACTTTAAACACTGCTATCTGCTGGCTCCATGAGTTAAATAGTTTGAGTATTTTGCACTGTGTAACGAACAGCAGTTTATTTCCCAGATTTCTGGGAAACATTGGCCTCTTGTTGTACTGTTGTATTACCTGACTTTTAAATTTATTAAGGCTTTCTAAAAATCCATGTGTAGAAAGCCAAAATGATATATCCCTTGGATTTTTAGTAAGTTTGTTGGACATTTCATTTATTCCCAGTTGCCAATGAGCTTAGAATTTATACATTGCTTTGTTCTTTTTAATATTTGTGAAGAACTTAAGATATTTTAAAGTAGCCTAACAGGGGACCAGCAGATGGTGTAATGGTTACATGGGTGGACTCCCACATTGTTGACCATGGTTTGAGTCCCAGACTGGCCGTTTAAACTCATGGCAGGCACGTGTGCGTGCATGCCCAAGATTCTGAAAGGAGAATGGAGAAGAAGGGATTGTGGTGTAGCCATTCCCCTGGGAGGTGATTTCTTGCTTTCTGTCTCTTTCTGTCTTTCCAGTGAGCACACGCGCCCTATTGCAAATAATTTCTATTAACAAACAAACAAAAACAATGGAAGCTAGGTAGATGTTAATTGTAGTGACTATATTTCTGTGATCTATTTCATGAACCTTTTCTAAAGTGTTAGTGAACTTTTTCCTGTATACTACTAGTCTTGGGTTTTCTGATTAATTGCAGATTTGAGAATTTCTCTTTAATTTATTAATTTTTAAATTAACATGTATTAATAGATTATATCTTCTACATTTCAAAGGAAATGTAAATAATGCTCCCAAGTAAGAGAACCTAAATACGTCCCATTTTCCCTCTGAGGGGAAATAATGTTTTTGCTACCTTGAAGTACCAACTTTTGAGCTGTTGTTAAGATAGACAGATACCTCATTATTAAATTATTAATTTATGAGCCTTAATGTAATTGTAAGGTGGTTAAGTCAACTAGAACCCACATGGATGACTACATGGTTTGAGTCCCAGAACTGGCAGCTTGAAAAACACATTCAGAAAGGATTTTATAGGTTTTTTTTTTATACATTTATTTATTTAAATTATTTTTAAATTTTATTTATTCATTCATTTATTATTTTAATTTGACCGGGGGGGGGAGAGAGAGAGAAAGTGGGGAAGCAAGTAACCAGGTCTGGGACTCAAACTCTGGTCAGCCATGTGGGAGTGTCCAGCGCCTTAACTACCATGCCACCTGCTGGTCCTGGATTTTATAGTTTTTTTTTTTTTTTAAATAAAGACAACTGTATTAAGGTATAATTAACATAAAATTCATTTGTTTTAAGTGTACAATTAAAGTATTTTAGTACTTTTGTATCCATCACCATAAAAACCTATTTATTTTAGTGCTATTGTAATAGCAAGTCTTCAAACTATTCAGCAATAAGAGTTAGTTGAACAAACTATGTTGTTATACATCTAGAATGTTTCTTTCAATCCCAGAAGACCCCTAGAATGTTTCTATAAATCCCAAAAGACCTCTCCTACTTTTGGGACCAGCAGTTAGCGTAATAGCTATGTCACTGGACTCTCATGTAGTCGACTGCAGTTCAAGTCCCAGATCCGGTGGCTTAAACTCATGCTGGGCGCATGTGCATTTGAGGCCCAGATACCAAGAGGAGGAGAAGGGATTGCGGTGTGGCCATCCCCCCAGGGGGGTGATTTCTCCCTTTCTGTCTCTCTTTCTCTCCCTTTCTGGTGAGCGCACACACCCTATAGCAAATACCTCTCAAAAAAAAAAAAAGACGCCTCCTACTTTTTTTTTTTTACTGTAAATCCGTTTCTCCCCTCAGTCCCATGTAACCTCTAATGTTCTTTGCCTATAGATTTGGCTATTCTAGACATTTTATGTAAATAAAATCATAGATTATCTGGTCTTTTATTTCTAACTTTTTCCTTTTTTGGGGGAGAGGTTTTTGCTGTAGGGCACATGCACTGTTCAGAAAGACAGAGAGAGACAGAGACAGGAAGCGAGAAATTACTCCCCAGGGGATTGGCCACGCCACAATCCCTTCTCCTCCATTCTCCTCATGAGATCTTGGGCACGCACACACATGCACCCAGCATGAGTTTAAGCCACTGGGTCCGGGACTTGAACCATGGTTGACTACATGAGTCCAGTAACATAGCCATTATGCCAACTTCTGGCCTCTGTGTAACTCTTTTCACTTAACATAATTTTTTGAAGTTCATGAATATCAGAGCAGGCACCAGTAATCAGATTTTATTCATTTGATTATTTCCCATGTAGTAGTCTATTGTATGGATATATTACATTTCATTTATCCATTCAAATTGATGGACATTTCTATTGTTTCCAGTACTTCGCTATTGTAAACATGCTACAGTAAACAGGTACACATCTTTGTATATGTTTATGTTTTTTATTTTTGTTGCATAGATAACCCAAGAGAAGTATCCTAAAGTAGAATTAAAGCTGCTGTAACTTCTAATTGTGACAATGGAATGTAGGCAGTAGCAAAAGTATCTGGTAACAGCAAGATGCTTTGGTAGTAATTGGTACCACATATCGAGTAGTTACGGAACTATGGTGTAATTTATGTAAAGAATATGAATGTTGGAGTTGGAATTAGGTTTGGATTCCCAGCGTTGCTTGCTGTTTGCTTGGCGAATGATTTAAACTTCAGTTTTTGATGGGCTAGCCACACAGAATATTGTACATGGCACAAAGTATGTGAGCTCACATATTTGCAGTTATTCTTATTAACATCATAATTATTATTACCCATACTTAAAGCACAGACGGATAAGATAATCAGTAATGACAGTGGCTCTCATTATGTATAGCTACTGTCAGGAGAATCTTGGGTATCTTATCAAGGAATAGAAATGAATTTTAAAGAGTTCATGAAAAATTCTGTTAAGAGACATCATTGTTTTTATCACTGTTGTTAACACGATCCACATTCTTTTTAAGTATTCCAGAGAAATAACTATCAATGTTATTTTTTTCATGGTGTTTTAAAAGGTATAACTAACCTTTAAAAAACAGTCATAAGAAAATCTATAGACCTACCACTTTGCCTTAGGTATATTGAGATTTTTTTTTTTTTTTTTGAGAGGTTTTTCACTATAGGGCGCATGCGCTCGCCAGGAAGACAGAGAGAGACAGAGACATAGAAAGCGAGAAATCACCCCCCTCTCCGGGGGGGGGATGGCCATGCCGCAATCCCTTCTCCTCCATTCTCCTCTTGGGATCTTGGGCATGCACGCACACGCGCCTGGCGTGAGTTTAAGCCGCCGGGTCCGGGGCTTGAACCATGTTCGACTACATGGGAGTCCAGCGACACAGCCATAACGCTAACTGCTGGTTCCTATTTTTTGTATTTTTAAAATGTCTTGCCAGGAGTGTGCATGTGGAAGGAAGAGAAGTGAGCATGTGAGTGCAATCTCCGTCCACCTCCCTCATGTGACATAGTCATGCTGTGGTCCTTTTCCTCCATTTCTCCATCTCAGCAGGATGTGACATATGCACACACACACACATACACAGTATGTTTTTCATACCTCCAAGGCTGGGATTCAAACAGTGGTTGGCTATGTGGGATCTGACTCTTTATACACTTCTGTGGGGACTAGCGTTTCTAATCCTTTAATATTTCTAAATGTACAATATGAAAATAAAATTGCTCCAATAGAAAGTGACCTACTCAGGGCTGGCAAAGACTCCAACATGGCCAATCATAAGGTTTGAGTCCTGGTCCCAGTGGCTTGAAAACATGCTGGTCATGTGTGAATGCATTGCCCAAAATCTCAAGAAGAGACTGAAGGAGAAGGGATTGGTGCTAGGCCATCCTCTCTGAGGGAGTTATTTCTCGCTTTCCCTCTCTCTTTCTCTCTCTGGCAAATGCATACACCTACGGCAAAAACAAAACAAAAAAAGCACCTACTTTCCTGATTTTTACAAAAACTGTACTAAACTTAGTTTCATAATTCTAAAAGTTTTTTCTTTTGTTTGTTTTAAATAATCGTATTCTAGGGACCAGCTGGTGGTGTAAGTAGTTAAGGCTTTGGACTCCCACATGTTTGATTGTGGTTTCAGTCCCAAACCTGGCAGCTTGAGGCAACGTCGGGCTTGTGTGCATGAGTGCCTGAAATCCTGAGGAAAATGGAGGACAAAGGATTGTGGCCTGGTCATTTCCCCACTGCCCCTGGGGTGTGATTTCTCGCTTTCTGTCTGTCTCTTTGGCAAGCACATACACCATATAGCAAAAATTTTTGTCATTTTAGAGAAATCAGTAGACTATGTGGATACCAAAATCTTGCCTATTGTCGTTGTGTTTTTGTCATATAATTTATATGTATAATATTCAAGTTATACTTGTAAAGATCCGTTTTTAGAAAAAGAGTGATATTTAAGTACTGGGCTAAGACTGCTGAAGTGAGCTATTTATATAACCTTTAGTTATATACTCTCTATATTCATACAAAATTATGCATTAGCAAAATTAGCTTTGTATCATTTATTGTGGGGGCCTCAGAACATTACATTATATTTGATTTCGTGTAGCTATGTAAAAGGTGTTTGATAACGTTAGGTTATTTTTTACAGGCTTTTTAACTTTTTATTTCATTGCCTTTTGTATGCTAAAGGGTGTGTGTATGTGCATGAGAGAAAAAAGGTGGAAAGAGAAAGTACCCGCAATGGGTGGTCATGATGAATCGTTTTTCCTCCTGTTCTTTACCCCATCAGGATACTGGCATGTGCTCACATTCCTGGAATGAACCTGGCAGGGATGGGGCTCAAACCCAGTTGGTGATGTAGGGTCCAGCTTTCTCTGAGCACCCCCCCCACACACACACACACACACACACTTTATTAAAGTGGCTTTTACACTTTTGGGGGGCGGTGTGAGGGGAGTGAGAAATCATTCTCCATGGGGGATGGCCACGCCACAGTCCCTTCTCCATTCTCCTCCTGGGATCTTGGGCATGCACACACACCTAATTTGATTTTCAAGCTGCTGTGTCTGAGACTAGAACCACGGTTGGCTGTGTGGGAGTCCAACGATGTAATTGCTATGCCCATCTGCTGGTCCCCTCTCTGAGCAGCTCTTAACTACTACTCTACAGGGCCAGCCCTAAATAAAGTAAACTAAGCACTTTGAACCAAGTCTAATTTAATATGTAGCCATCCTCTGAATAAGGAAGCTCTTTCCAAACTTAAAATAATTTAGAAAAAAACACATTCAGGGGCCAGCAGGTGGCCTAGTGGTTAAGGGGCTGAACTCCCACGTGGCTGATTACGTTTCAAGTCCAAGACCGGCAGCTTGAAAATCATGCCAGGTGCATGTGCATGAGTGACCAAAATCCTGAGAGAAGAGTGGAGGAGAAGGGATTGCAGCGTGGCCATTTCCCTGGTGAGCGATTTCTTGCTTTCTGTCTTTCTCCGGCAAGTTTGTGTTCCTTATAGCAAAATTTCTCAAAAAGAAAAAAAAAGGACCCTCAAATATAACATAAACTGAAAAGCAATGGTATGCTTTTAAAAGAATATATTGGGACCAGCAGATAGCATAATGGCTACGTCGCTGGACTCCCATATAGTTGACTGCAGTTTGAGTCCTGCATCTGGTGGCTTAAACTCACACCATGTGCGTGTGTGCCCAAGATCCTGAGAGGAGAATGGAGGAGTAGGGATTGCGGAGTAGCCATTCCCCCTGGGGGGGGGGGGGATTTTTCACTTTCTGCTTTTC
>NW_006159521.1:7371055-7384672 GCF_000334495.1 Tupaia belangeri chinensis | reverse complement strand
GCCCGGGGGGGGGGGGTGATTTTTCACTTTCTGTCTTTCTGTCTCTGACTTTCTGGCGCATGCACATGCCCTTGTAGCAAAAACCTCTCAAAACAATAAAAAGAATATATCATTAAATGAAAACAGCCTTGGGAAAAACATACAGCTAAGTTTGTTTGTTTGTTTTAAGATTTTTGCCATTGGGCAAGTATGCTCGCTGGAGGAGAGAGAGACAGAAGGAAAGTGAGAAACCATCCAGGGGTGATGGCCACATTGTAGTCCCCTCTATTCTTCCATTGGGACTCTGGGCATGCACACACATGTGCCCAGTGTGACTCCCAAGATGCCAAGTCTGGGACTCAAACCACTGTCAGCCATGTGGGAGTCCAGCGCCATAAGCACTCTGCCACCCTTGGCTTGCTAATGTAATATCTTTGTCTTAGGTATTATAGGGCTAATGTCTTATATAAGTTAACTGTCTTATATAAGATTTTAATGCAATACTTGAGCTATTACAAGATTAATATCTCTATACGAGACCCTAAAAATTGTTAAGTAAATCACTAGACATTTGTAAAGAACAAACACAAAACTTATAAATAAGAAAATGTGAAGAAATACTGATTTTTTTTCTTTTTTGGAGAGGTTTTTGCCGTAGGGCGTGTGCGCTTGCCAGGCAGACAGAGACAGACAGTTTTTATTCAACTCCTTTTTTTTTTTTTTTAAAAATACCATTGACTTTTGACAGATGAATTTAAAAAATAAATTTCATGGTTTTCAAAGTCAAAAATATCTGCCTCGCAATTAGCTGACAAGCAGATCTCCTTTAAATGTTTTTTTTTTTTGTTTTTTTTTGGTTGCTATTTCCAGGAAGTATTGATGAAGATGTTGTGGTGATAGAAGCTTCCTCTACTCCCCAGGTCACAGCCAATGAAGAAATTAATGTTACCTCAACTGACAGTGAAGTGGAAATTGTAACAGTTGGAGAAAGCTATCGGTGAGATTTAAATTCCTAGTTATATATTTGAAGTTTTAAGTGTAAATATTGAAACATATTTGTGCTGCAGGCATTTGTATTTTTTTTTTAATTTTAATTTTTGTCATAAGGTATATGCACTCAGGGAAGAGAGAGAGACGGGAAAAAAGAGAGAGAGCACCCTCTAGAGGGGATGGCCATGCCACAATCTCTTCTTCATTGTCTTCTGTGGTTTTGGCATTCACATGCATATGCCTGGAGTGTTTTTCAAGCTCCTGGGACCGGGTGTTGAACTGTACAGTTGGCCACGTGGGATTTAGCTACTTTAACTACCATGCCACCGCCTGGCATGATGTTTGCACCTTTTACTCTGTTTTGTTGTTGTTGTTGTTGATGTTGTTGTTGCTTTTGCTTTGGGACCCACTGTGTCTGGGACTCAATAGTCATGTGATACTTTGGCACCTTAACCACCAGCCACAGAGCTCTTCTTAATTTGTTTTTTTTTTTTTAGACATGTTTTAAATATGCATATACAAGATTAATGACTGGCTGGCTGGCTTGCTTGCTTTCTTTCTTTTTTAATTGGCCAGTGGGTGCTTCAGCTTGCCAGAAAAAGAGACAGAGAAAATGAGGAGGAGAGAGAAAGGGAGAAAGCACTCCCTCAGTGGGGTGTGATCATGCCACAGTCCTCCCTCTTCTGCTTCTCTACCCTACTGGGATTTTGGGCAAGCATGCCAGTACCCCCAGAGTGTTTTTCAAGCTACCAGGTCCAGTATTCCAGCAACTTGTCAGCTATGTGGGTTGTGACTCTCTGAACCACTGGGTAGGTCATGGGCTGACCTGATTAGTGATTTTTTTGTTTGTTTTTAGAAAGACTTTTTGCTATAGAGCACGTGTGCTCAGCAGGGAGACAGAAAGCATGAAATCACCCCCCTGGGGAAGGCCGCACCGCAGTCCCTTCTCTTCCATTCTCCTCTCAGGATTTTGGGCATGCATGCATATATACTCAGCATGAGTTTGAAACCATCAGGTACGGTATTTGAACCGCAGTTGACTATGGGAGTCCAGCAACATAATCATTACGCCATCTGCTGGTCTCCTTATTAGTGGTTTTTAAATCAAGCTGAGTTGTAACTTATCCATGGTAGCTCTTGCTGGTAGATGCTGCTACTAGGCAGATTGAGGCCACGTAGTAAGCTCAGGTTTAATTTCATGTCAGTCCTAAAAATTCATGTTGTAGTCTCAGCTGAGGCAGGAAGATCCTGGCAGAGCAATACCCTATCCAATGTAAACAAACAAATACATACACATATGCACTCTGTCCCAGACCAATCAGACTAGAATTTTAGGGATTAGTCCTTTTTGTTATTATTGTTGTTTTAATTTGTTACAGGGCACGTCTGCTCACTAGAGAGAGGCAGAGAGAGAAGGTGAGAAAGCAAGTTGCCAGGTTCAGTAGTTTAACTGCGGTTGGCCATGTGGGAGTCTAGCATTATCCCACTGGCTGCCCTGGGATTAGTCTTTTTAAAGCACCACAAGTATACTATGTACAACGAAAGTTAAGAATAATTGTTCTAGGTAAATAGTTTTACATAGGGTTTGTTTTATGATACAGAACATTCATGAACTCCTTTGAAATTTAGATGTGACTAATACATATTAAATATATACTGGGGGGATGGCTGAGGGGCAGACATGGTGTGTTAGTTAAGGCGATTGGATCTCACATGGCTGACTGTGCAGGTAGAGTCCCAGAACCAGGGGTGTGAGAAACCCACCAGGCAAGTGTGGGTGTGCCTAAAATCCTGAGAGGAGAATGGAGGTGAAAGGCCATCCCCTCCTGGGAATGTGCTTTCTCACTTTCCCTCTCTCTCCCTGTCTTTTTCTGGTGAGCACTTGTACAATAGCAAATTAAAAAAGGGAAATTAAAAAAGGGAAAAAATACATACAGACATATATACATACACACATGTATATAATATATATACATATATACACATTATATATATATGCATATATATATATATATAAAATTTGACTGATGAAAAATGTTAAGCTATTGATAGCAAAATAACTTTTTGTAAAAAAAAGAAGAAAACCAAAAAAAAGAAATTAAAAAAAACAAAAAGCAAACGTGCAAACAAAAAATAACTTTTTGTTAAATCTACTTTTAAAATCTTACTGGTATTGGTGGCTGGCAGGTGGTATGGTGGTTAAGGGTGCCGGACACCCATATGGCCGACTGCTGTTCGAGTCCTGGACCTGGCGACTTGCTTTCTCACTTTCCCTTTCTTTACTCTCTCGCTCGCTCTCTTGCTCTGTCCCTCTTTAGTCAGATTAAAATAAATACATACATAAATAAAGTTAAAATAAAATACTTTTATAAAAGAAAGAAAAGTCCATCTTACTGGTATTGGGGCCAGCAGATAGCCTGGTGGTTAAGGTGTTGGACTCCCACATGGCTGTGGTTCAAGTCCTGGACCTGGTGGCTTGCCTTCTTACGCTACCTCTTTCTCTCTGTGGTCAAATTGAAGAATAATAATAAATAAAGAAAATAACTAAAAAAAAAAATCTTACTGGTATTGGGGCCAGCAGGTAGCATGGTGGTTAAGGTGCTGGACTCCCACATAGCCAACTATGGTTCAAATTCCAGACCTCCAGGCTCCCGGGTGCTCTCTCTCTCTCTCTCTCTCTCTGTCTTCCACTCTCTGTCTTCCACTCTCTCAGGTGAGTGGGTGTGTAAAATTTAAAAAGTTTTAAAAAAAAAAAAGGATCTTACTGGTATCATGAAATGTGTGTTATATGCTAATAATATATTAACATAATAATGTTAGGGCAACCCACTAATAGTTTATTTTTTAATTAAAAATTATTTATTTAATTTTATCATTGTTATTATTTTTTAATTTGCTATAGGGCATGCATGCTTATCAGAGGCAGAGGGGGAAAGTGAGCAAGCCGTCAGATCTGGGACTTGACCTTTGATCGGCCATGTGAGAATCCAGTGCCTTTACCACCATGCCACCTGCTGGCTCAAGGCAACCCAGTTTAAAACATGTTTTTTGTGTCCAGTCTATGGCCTTGAGGTTAAGGGGGCTAGATCTCACATGGCTGACCATGTAGTTGGAGTCCTGGATCCTGCAGCTTGAAAAACTTGTTGGGTGCCTTTGTGTGCAGCCAAAATCCCAAAGGGAGGTAGAAATGGAGGGGAACAAATTGTGGCATGATTATACTTTAAATGATGTGCTTTCTCACTTTACTTCCCCCCACTTAACCTCCTCACTTTCCCCAGTGAGTTTATCCATCCACTAGCAAAAATTAAAAAATGGCATGTGAATGAGAGCCTTCATACATTCCTGTGTGTTTTCATTTTTAGATGATACTCTCAAATTCTTAGGAAAATTCCACGAAATTTGCCACATTTATCCTGTGACTGTGTATAGTGCTTAGCACAACATTGACTCAGTTATTATGAGCTATAAGGACTGTTGAAACTTTTCCTTGTGGGACTAGATTTTTACTTTGTCAGGGGCGTGCTTGATACCAAGCAGCTTAATTTTGCCCAGATAATAGACAATGATCTTGAAATAGAATCATAGTGCTTATGACCCTAGTTATTGTCTCTATTGTTCTATGGGATGTTACCTCTGTCACTATTTAGCTGATTCTTGGTTCCTGTTTAAAGAGAGTATATTCCTCAGTCTTTTGTGTTGATATTTGATAGTTGGCACTAATCACAGTGGCCAGTAACGTCCTTGTGAAAGTATTCTCTATGCATCAAGTGATCCTCCATCCAGAATATTTGGAGTCAGGAATCCTATAAAGCTTTCACAAAAATACTGCCAAGTAGAATGGAGCTTTCTGTGGCTATTAAAGAGCCTCCCATGTGTAACAGATCACTCAACTTTGTCATAGACTCTTGGCTTCTCAGGAATTTTAAATGGTGGTATGTCTCCTCTACCAAAACGATTTTGTCCTGAGGCATTTGTTTACCATCATGGCTTAAACTGTACAACTCTTTCTGATACGTATTTTTCTGTCTAAGTAATTCCTCAGGAATGAACTATAAAGGTTCATTCCTGAGAATTTTGTCTTACAGTTTGAACTCCTTTTTAAACTCTTGGGCTATATAATTGATGAGGCTGTTTTCAGCCCAGTGCATTCTTTGAGGTTCTTTTCTAAGGAATTGAGCTCATATTCCTGTAAGTTTCCATATTTATAGATCTGGCTCATCTTTTCCATACCTAATGAATATAAGTTTATAAGCAGTTTTATACTTGGTTTGGGCAGGAAAACCAAATTTCATATATCTGTGTGTTATATTGGCTTTACCTTTCTAAAACAGATTCATTTCTTCTCCTGGACCCTTAGTCTAGATTGTTTACTGAATTTTTTCTTTTAAGAATTATTTTTTATTAATTTTATTCATCTTCATTATATATATATATATATATATATTTTTTGAAATTGACCAGAGAGAGAAGGAAAGTGAGAAAGCAAGCTGCCAAGTCCAGGACTTGAACAGTGATCAGCCATGTGGGAGTCCAGCCACACTAACCACTATGCCACTTGCCAGCCCCTGTTTACTGAATTCTTAAAAGTATACTTACCTGGGACCAGCAGGTGGCATGGGGCTAAGGCCCTGGATCTCACATGGCCAACTCCCCATTCTGAGTCCCAGACAGGGCTGCTTTAAAATCACACTGGGCATATATGTGTGCATGCTCTAAATCCTAAGAGGATGAATGAAGGAGAAGGGATTGCAATGTGGCCATTGTGATTTTTCACTTTACTCCTCTTTTCATCTCTGCCTGTCTCTCTTTGGTGAGTTGTGTGCCCTGTGGCAAAAATCTGAAAAACAAATTTAAAAATACATTTCTATAAGTATATATTTCAATCCAGATTATTACAGCAAATCTTTAAAAATATATATATACTGTGCCAGCTTCATAGATTAGTGGTTAAGGGAGAAGATGCCAATCACAGTTCGAATCTCGGCCCTGGTGGCTTGTAAAACGAGCTGGGCACGTGTGTGTACATGGTCAAATCCCAACAGTACAGAGAAATGTAGAAAGGATAATGGTAATACCCCATCATGGTGTGCTTTCTCCCTCTCATTTCTCCTTCGTCTGTCTTTGGTGAGTGCGCATGCCCTCTGGCAATTAAAATACACACACACACTCCTATACGTAATTTAGAATGATACACTGCTATACACATACATACTTAAAAGATGATAAAGGTGGGGCCAACAGGTAGTGTGGTGGTTAAAGCACTGGACTCCTACATGGCCAGCTGTAGTTCAGGTCCCAGATGCGGCAACTTGAAACTCACAGCAGGCATGTGTGCATGCATGCCCAAATCTTGAGCAGAGAATGGAGGAGAAGGGATTGTGGTGTGACCATCTCTCGGGGGGGTGATTTTTTACTTTCTACCACTCTGTCTGTTTCTCTCCAACAAGTGCATGTACCCCATAGCAAAAATCTCTTAAGAAAAGGATGATAAAGGTGTTTAGGGTTTGTGGTCACAAAATTTAAAAGCATAAGGCAACTCAAATAGGTGATGTTTCTTTTGGCTACCAAGCTAGGAAAGTAGCGACCATATCCTTACCTCTGCCGACTCCAGGATTTTTCTCTGGTATCTGTTAATTTCTTCACATTTTTCTCAGATGGTAGGTTAGCCTGGTTTAATACTCCTGAAGTCATGTTTTGTCACATTTACATATAAATATATGTGTGTGTGTGTATTTCAGATTTATTTAATTTTATTTATTATTTTTTAATGTGCTGTAGGGTACATACAAGGGAGAGAGAGAGTGAGAAAGCAAGCTGTCAGGTCCAGGACTTGACCCACAGTCAGCCATGTGGGAGTCAGTTGCCCCCAATCACTATGCCACATGCTGGCCCCAAGATATTATTTTTATTCCTTTATCTTTGGTGAATAATTTTAGGTGTTAATATAAAATATAGGGACCAGCTGTTGGTATAATAGTTATTTATGTCGCTGGTTCCCATGTAATAGACTTCAATTTGAGTTCTAGACTCAGTGGCTTAAAACTCATGTCAGGCGTATGTGTGTGCGTGCCCAAGATCTTGAGAGGAGAATGGAGGAGAAGGGATTGTGACATGGCCATCCCCCTGCAGAGGTGATTTTTTGCTTTTCTGTCTCTCTCTGTCTTTCCCTGTCTTTCTGGTGACTCACATACCCTATAGCAAAAATCTCTCTCTCAAAAATAAAGAAAAGAAATACATATAAAACAAAAAAATTGATAATAACATAGATGCATTTTCAAAATAACCATTGAAGAGAAAGCAGTCTTGAAACAAAAACCTGTATTTTACACTAATGATTAGTCTAACAGTATTTCTCTTTTTTTAGGTTTTTGCCATAAGGCACAGGTACTCTCGGGAGAGAGGCAGTGAGAGGGAAAGTGAGAAATCATCTTCTAGAGGGGATAGCCACACCACAATCCCTTGTCTTCTGTTCTCCTCCTAGGATTTTGGACGTGCACGCACACACACACGCACGTGCCTGGTGTGATTTTTCAAGCTGCCGGGTCCTAGACTCAAACCACAGTTGCCCATGCTGGAGCCCAGCCCCTTAACCACCATGCCACCTGCTGGCCCCCTAACAGTGTTTCTTATAGTCTTTGGTCAGTTGGTTGTTTTTTTTTTGTTTTTTTTTTTGGAGAGGTTTTTGCTGTAGGGCGCGTGCGCTCGCAAGATAGATGGTGAGAGACAGAGATACAGAAAGCGAGAAATCACCTCCTGGGGGGATGGCCACGCCGCAATCCCTTCTCCTCCATTCTCCTCTTGGGATCTTGGGTACGCACGCACACGCACCTGGCGTGAGTTTTAAGCCACCGGGTCTGGGACGCGAACCACGGTCGACTACATGGGAGTCCAGCGACATAGCCATTACGCTAACTGCTGGCCCCAGGTCAGTTGGTTGTTAATAAATTAATTCAGCAAGATTTATTGGGTATTAGTCATGATTATTAATTATATTGCCATTATTTCCTTGGAGAAATCTTTTTATAACGAAATAGGCCAGCCAATGGCATGGTTAAGGCAGTGGATCCCATGGCTGACCATGCAGTTGGACTCCTGGACCCGCTATGTTGAAAAATACACCTAGTGAATGTATATACTTACCCAAAGTTCTGAGAGGAGGGGGAATGGAGGAAAAGGGATTGTTGTTTGACCATTATCCACGGGGGGCGGGGGGGTGTAATCTCACTTTCTCTCTGGCATTTTTTTTTTTTTTTTCTCCATTCTCCTCTCGGGATCTTGGGCACGCATGCACACGCACCCGGCATGAGTTCTAAGCCACCGGGTCCGGGACATGAACTGCGGTCGACTACTTGGGAGTCCAGTGACATAGCCATTACGCTAACTGCTGGTTCCCTCTCTGGCATATTTTAAGAAGGAAGGAAGAGAGGCAGGCTGGCTTATGATTTCTGGAGTAACTGAAATTCTTATTTTTTATTTATATTTACTTACTTTGTATTGATGTCATTTAAGGTCTCGTTCAACCCTTGGGCACTCCAGATCTCATTGGAGCCAGGGTTCAAGTTCTCATGCCAGTCGGCCACAGGAGCCACGGAACCGTAGTAGACTTTCTACTGTTATACAGCCCTTGAGGCAGAATGCAGCAGAAGTTGTGGATCTTACTGTTGATGAAGATGGTAAGTTGTAGTAGTAACAGCATAAAATCATAAATGAAATTTGACAAAATGAACTGTCTCAGTGTGGTAGGAACTCTTCCTGCTGCTTACTGACAATGTATATAAATTACAGGTAAATTGTCGGATTTTTCTGACTCTTTTTGTTAAACGATTATTTATTTAATTTTATTTATTATTATTTTATTTTATTTAACTTTATTTATTCATTTATTTTAATTTGACCAGAGAGGGACAGAGCCAGAGAGAGAGAGAGAGAGAAAGTGAGAAGGCAGGCTGCCAGGTCTAGGACTTGAACCACAGTCAGCTGTGTGGGAGTCCAGCAGCCTTAGTCAGCACGCCACCTGCCAGTCCCTTATTTTTTAATTTGATGAGAAAGAGAGAGGGAGTGAAAAAGCAAACCGCCAGCTGAAAGGAAGGAGAAAGGGAGAAGAGATTGTGACATGACCATTCCCCATGGGAGGTGCTTTCTCACTTTCTGTCTCTTTCTCCCTGTTTCTTTCCAGCAAGCACACGTGCCCTCTAACAATACACACACACACACACACATACACACACACACACACACACATATATATAAAGTGTGTGTGGTGGGGGTTCTGACACCAAGACTGACTTCAGCCCATTTATGCTTCCTGCTGCCTGACATGCAGATGAGATGACTAGACCAACACCAGCCATCTTGGTTCAAGAGGGGATCTGGAGAAGAAACCAGTGGCAGAGCAGAAAGATGAAAGGGACTAGATTTATTTTTTTAAGATTTTTAATTTATTAGTATTTTACACATGCCAACCAGGGAGAGACAAAGAGAGAGTGAGAAAGTAAGCCATCAGGTCCAGGACTCGAACCACAGTCACTTATGTGGGAATCCAGCACTTTTAACCACCATGCCACCTGCTGGCCCTGAGACTAGATTCTTTTATTATTTTTTTTTAGAGGATTTCACTATAGGGCGCGTGAGCTCGCCAGACAGACAGAGAGAGAGAGACATAGAGACAAAAAGCGAGAAATCGCCCCCCAGGGGGGATGGTCACGCCACAATCCCTTCTCCATTCTCCTCTTATTTTAAGAAGGAAGGAAGAGAGGCAGGCTGGCTTATGATTTCTGGAGTAACTGAAATTCTTATTTTTTATTTATATTTACTTACTTTGTATTGATGTCATTTAAGGTCTCGTTCAACCCTTGGGCACTCCAGATCTCATTGGAGCCAGGGTTCAAGTTCTCATGCCAGTCGGCCACAGGAGCCACGGAACCGTAGTAGACTTTCTACTGTTATACAGCCCTTGAGGCAGAATGCAGCAGAAGTTGTGGATCTTACTGTTGATGAAGATGGTAAGTTGTAGTAGTAACAGCATAAAATCATAAATGAAATTTGACAAAATGAACTGTCTCAGTGTGGTAGGAACTCTTCCTGCTGCTTACTGACAATGTATATAAATTACAGGTAAATTGTCGGATTTTTCTGACTCTTTTTGTTAAAGAATTATTTATTTAATTTTATTTATTATTATTTTATTTTATTTAACTTTATTTATTCATTTATTTTAATTTGACCAGAGAGGGACAGAGCCAGAGAGAGAGAGAGAGAGAAAGTGAGAAATCCCTGCTCCCCTGCTGGAGTCAATGGCCATACCACAACCTCTTATTCTCCACTCTCCTCTTGAAATTTTGGACATGCATGCACCCATACCCAGAGTAATTTCCAAGCTACCCAGAACAGAACTCAACCACGATCAGCCTTGTGGGAGTCCAGCACCTTCACCACCACTCCGCCTGCTAGCCCCAGTAACATATGAATTTTAAGAGAAGTAGCTGTTCAGGCCAAACCACCAAGACCTAATTCTGTCTGCTTTTCTAGCCTTTTCTTTCTCATGTCCTTTTGGTGTATTCTATGTTCAAACAATGTCAAACTGTTTGTAGTTCTCTGTACACATCATACTATTTCCTACTTCAATTCCTTATTCAGGACACACTTCTATAGCTTTAACATTATTCCCCACCCACATTTCTTTATTCCTCCTCATTCCTACTTTTCCTCCATTAAGAGCAATCCATCCATCCAGAGAGAGGGAAAGTGAGAAAGCAAGTTGAGGACTCAAACTGTCGTGGGCCATGTGGGTGTCCAGCACCTTAACCACTATACCACCTACTGGCCCAGTATTGTCAGACTTTAATTTTACTATAGAAGCAGCGCTTTTTAAATACAAATAACAGAAAAGCATTTATGATTGAGGTTGAAATGGCTAATATGGGCTGTTTGAAATGTGTAATATTATTTTGGAAAGTTAGCTTTCATATTACTCGTACCTTTTTGTGCTGCACTAGCATTCAAAGTACAATTTCCCATGTTGGCTACAGGTGCTCTGGCAGCAACATACCACACTGCAGTGTATCTTCTCTTCCCATATCACAGTGTGCATCTCTTCTTTTCAGATCTAATTGTGCTTTGGATAGATTTATTCCTGTTTTTAATTTTGTGTAGCTATCTTATCATCATATATTTGAAATTTAACTCATTTAATAAATTGGGGTTTGCCTGAAATTCTTTTACTTTCTGTTACAAAACTTTAAGTTTTTTGAGAAAGCACTGTTGAACTTAAAATTTGAAATATATAAAAAGGCATGGAATAAAGAGATTAAAACAGGTAATTAAAAGTCACAGCTAATGTTTATTAAGTGATTACTATATGTAATATAAAGCATCATATAAAGTATGTTGTATATGTGAACTTCATTCTCTAGACAGATTTATGAAGAAAATTCTGTTACTTTCCCAGGTTTACAAGCGAGGAAATGAGCATGATTAAGTAACTTATCATAGTCACACAGTCAGTAATGAAATCAGAATAGTCGTCTTATACTGGAATACTGTCTGTGCTAGACAAGGTGTAATCTGGACCACTGTTCTGACAGTCAGTGACTGACTGTGGGTATAGCAGAGGAACATTTTATTTATTTATTTCCATTTGTTGTTGTTATTTTATTTTATTTTTTTTTAATTTGACCAGACAGAGAGAGAAAGGGAAAGTGAGAGAGCAAGCTGCCAGGTCAGGGACTCAAACCATGGTTGCCCATGTGGGAATCCAGCACTTTTAACCACCATGCCGCCTGCTGGCTCCTAGTACAGGAACTTTTACTTTCCTTTTGTTGTGGAATGGCTTCTGTAATGACATCAAGGTTCTTGGTGTTTCGAGCAGAGAATTGAATGGAACATGCTAATAGTGAAAGGAAAAGGCAGTTTTAAGTAAAAGCGAAAGTATACTCCTGAGAGGTAGAAGGCCTGAGCGGACAGAGAAAGAGTGACTCAAAAGGCCCCAGCAGTTGCATTATGTGGGATTTATAATTTTTAATTTAGGTTTTGTGGGTTTAACATTGGCTGGGCCCATTGATTGTTCTCATCTCATTGGCTGTACCAAATGTGGCTGGGCCCACTAATTTAGCTCATTGCTATATCTAATGTGGCTTAATCAGCTAGACATTCCCTACTAATCTGCCTGTGTTATGGTGGGGGGGAATTTTATGCCTTGATTTTTTTTTTTTTTCTATCTAACCACATGGGAAGACACTCCAGCCCTCTTACGTGCTTCCATTTACTAGCTTTTTCTTGCCTGGCTTTTACTATTTTATTTGTGATGAATCAGAGAACTTACATAGTAGTTACTAAAAAACTATTTAATCACCTACATTACTCAGATATGCATATATGTGTTGGATGTTTTTAAATGTACTAATCATGTTTTGGTAACATGTCACTTTAATATTGCAGCTTAGTTTTTTTGACAGTTCTGTTTTTTTTTTTACTATATATTAGAGATAGTTTATATTTTTTAAGTTTTTATTTTTATTTTAATATTTAACATGTAAGCTTGGATCTAAATAGAACCTTTTAATTTGTTTTAAAATGTTAAACACACGTTTTGTATTTGTAGAACCTACTGTAGTACCCACCACTTCTGGGAGAATGGAATCACAAACTACTAGCGCTTCCATTAACAATGCAAATCCATCTACCTCTGAGCAGGCCTCTGATACTGCTTCAGCTGTCACCAGTAGCCAACCTTCCACAGTATCAGAGACGTCAGCTACTCTTACAAGCAATAGCACGACTAGTACTTCTATAGGAGGTATGTAAAAAGATGAGGGAAAAGGAGGTTTTATGTCATTACATTTTAGGAAAAATATTATGGGGCTGTTTTTCAGGGGGAGTAATTTTTTCCTTTTAGTTGCCTGAGGGCATGTGTACTTGCCAGAGAGAGGGAGAAAAAAGAGAGTGCACCCCCCCCCATAGGTTATGGTGGTTTTTTTTGAGAGGTTTTCGCTACAGGGCACGTGCACTTGCCAGACAGACAAAGAGAGACATAGAGACAGAAAGCGAGAAATCACCCCCCCAGGGGGGATGGTCACACTGCAATCCCTTCTCCTCTCAGGATCTTGGGCACGCATGCACACGCGCCTGGCGTGAGTTTTAAGCCACTGGGTCCGGGACGCAGTTGACTACATGGGAGTCCAGTGACATAGTCATTACACTAACTGCTGGTCCCCATACTGCCCATGTCTTGAACTGATCACCATAGACTGAAGCTGTCATGCACATGAGAATGTGACTGAAATGGTTCTCAAAAGGATGTGAAGAGAGCTTTATTTTGCAGTAAAGTACAAGAGTGTAGTGCAGGTTTAAAAGAAGGACATTCAATGTGTTGCAATGTTTAGAACATTTTATTAAAGTACAAAATTGTAAATTAGGCTAAACAGACAAACATAGTAAATATTTACAAAAACACTGATAACGTCACTCAGTCACACACAGGTAATAGTGCAGAAAGGTCTCAAAATGGATCTAATGGCTCCCTGGTGAGCATGGCAGCAACGTCCTATGTAAGCTCTTGGGCAAATGTTGTTCCCCATTCTGGCACAATCCAGTGTTCCCTGGGAATCTGTTTTTTGGAGAGTCAGACCCAGAGGCAGCCAGAGAGGACAA
>NW_006159521.1:7337559-7358033 GCF_000334495.1 Tupaia belangeri chinensis | reverse complement strand
TTTGGAGAGGTTTTTGCTATAGGGCGCATGCGCTCGCCAGACAGAGAGAGACATAGAGACAAAAAGCGAGAAATCGCCCCCCAGGGGGGATGGTCACGCCACAATCCCTTCTCCATTCTCCTCTCGGGATCTTGGGCACGCATGCACACGCACCCGGCATGAGTTCTAAGCCACCGGGTCCGGGACATGAACTGCGGTCGACTACTTGGGAGTCCAGTGACATAGCCATTACGCTAACTGCTGGTTCCCTCTCTGGCATATTTTAAGAAGGAAGGAAGAGAGGCAGGCTGGCTTATGATTTCTGGAGTAACTGAAATTCTTATTTTTTATTTATATTTACTTACTTTGTATTGATGTCATTTAAGGTCTCGTTCAACCCTTGGGCACTCCAGATCTCATTGGAGCCAGGGTTCAAGTTCTCATGCCAGTCGGCCACAGGAGCCACTGAACCGTCCGTAGTAGACTTTCTACTGTTATACAGCCCTTGAGGCAGAATGCAGCAGAAGTTGTGGATCTTACTGTTGATGAAGATGGTAAGTTGTAGTAGTAACAGCATAAAATCATAAATGAAATTTGACAAAATGAACTGTCTCAGTGTGGTAGGAACTCTTCCTGCTGCTTACTGACAATGTATATAAATTACAGGTAAATTGTCGGATTTTTCTGACTCTTTTTGTTAAACGATTATTTATTTAATTTTATTTATTATTATTTTATTTTATTTAACTTTATTTATTCATTTATTTTAATTTGACCAGAGAGGGACAGAGCCAGAGAGAGAGAGAGAGAGAAAGTGAGAAGGCAGGCTGCCAGGTCTAGGACTTGAACCACAGTCAGCTGTGTGGGAGTCCAGCAGCCTTAGTCAGCACGCCACCTGCCAGTCCCTTATTTTTTAATTTGATGAGAAAGAGAGAGGAAGTGAAAAAGCAAACCGCCAGGTCTGGGACTTGAACCCTGTTTGGCCATGTGGAGGTCCAGCACCTCAACCCCCATGCCACCTGTTGTTCCTGTTGACATTTTTTTTTTTTGACATTATATTTTAATTGATATAATAATCTTGGTTTATAAATTGCTCTTTAAATTCTTTCTGGTTATTGTTTAATGATTTGGTAGTTATTTTCTCAAAAAAAAAAAGAATATTTTTACAAGTAGTGCTCTGAGCTAACATCAGGCTTACAAGTTCTATTTGTAATATTACAAAATTATTATTGTCATACTTTTTTTTTAAGAGCAATCCATCCATCCAGAGAGAGGGAAAGTGAGAAAGCAAGTTGAGGACTCAAACTGTCGTGGGCCATGTGGGTGTCCAGCACCTTAACCACTATACCACCTACTGGCCCAGTATTGTCAGACTTTAATTTTACTATAGAAGCAGCGCTTTTTAAATACAAATAACAGAAAAGCATTTATGATTGAGGTTGAAATGGCTAATATGGGCTGTTTGAAATGTGTAATATTATTTTGGAAAGTTAGCTTTCATATTACTCGTACCTTTTTGTGCTGCACTAGCATTCAAAGTACAATTTCCCATGTTGGCTACAGGTGCTCTGGCAGCAACATACCACACTGCAGTGTATCTTCTCTTCCCATATCACAGTGTGCATCTCTTCTTTTCAGATCTAATTGTGCTTTGGATAGATTTATTCCTGTTTTTAATTTTGTGTAGCTATCTTATCATCATATATTTGAAATTTAACTCATTTAATAAATTGGGGTTTGCCTGAAATTCTTTTACTTTCTGTTACAAAACTTTAAGTTTTTTGAGAAAGCACTGTTGAACTTAAAATTTGAAATATATAAAAAGGCATGGAATAAAGAGATTAAAACAGGTAATTAAAAGTCACAGCTAATGTTTATTAAGTGATTACTATATGTAATATAAAGCATCATATAAAGTATGTTGTATATGTGAACTTCATTCTCTAGACAGATTTATGAAGAAAATTCTGTTACTTTCCCAGGTTTACAAGCGAGGAAATGAGCATGATTAAGTAACTTATCATAGTCACACAGTCAGTAATGAAATCAGAATAGTCGTCTTATACTGGAATACTGTCTGTGCTAGACAAGGTGTAATCTGGACCACTGTTCTGACAGTCAGTGACTGACTGTGGGTATAGCAGAGGAACATTTTATTTATTTATTTCCATTTGTTGTTGTTATTTTATTTTATTTTTTTTTAATTTGACCAGACAGAGAGAGAAAGGGAAAGTGAGAGAGCAAGCTGCCAGGTCAGGGACTCAAACCATGGTTGCCCATGTGGGAATCCAGCACTTTTAACCACCATGCCGCCTGCTGGCTCCTAGTACAGGAACTTTTACTTTCCTTTTGTTGTGGAATGGCTTCTGTAATGACATCAAGGTTCTTGGTGTTTCGAGCAGAGAATTGAATGGAACATGCTAATAGTGAAAGGAAAAGGCAGTTTTAAGTAAAAGCGAAAGTATACTCCTGAGAGGTAGAAGGCCTGAGCGGACAGAGAAAGAGTGACTCAAAAGGCCCCAGCAGTTGCATTATGTGGGATTTATAATTTTTAATTTAGGTTTTGTGGGTTTAACATTGGCTGGGCCCATTGATTGTTCTCATCTCATTGGCTGTACCAAATGTGGCTGGGCCCACTAATTTAGCTCATTGCTATATCTAATGTGGCTTAATCAGCTAGACATTCCCTACTAATCTGCCTGTGTTATGGTGGGGGGGAATTTTATGCCTTGATTTTTTTTTTTTTTCTATCTAACCACATGGGAAGACACTCCAGCCCTCTTACGTGCTTCCATTTACTAGCTTTTTCTTGCCTGGCTTTTACTATTTTATTTGTGATGAATCAGAGAACTTACATAGTAGTTACTAAAAAACTATTTAATCACCTACATTACTCAGATATGCATATATGTGTTGGATGTTTTTAAATGTACTAATCATGTTTTGGTAACATGTCACTTTAATATTGCAGCTTAGTTTTTTTGACAGTTCTGTTTTTTTTTTTACTATATATTAGAGATAGTTTATATTTTTTAAGTTTTTATTTTTATTTTAACATTTAACATGTAAGCTTGGATCTAAATAGAACCTTTTAATTTGTTTTAAAATGTTAAACACACGTTTTGTATTTGTAGAACCTACTGTAGTACCCACCACTTCTGGGAGAATGGAATCACAAACTACTAGCGCTTCCATTAACAATGCAAATCCATCTACCTCTGAGCAGGCCTCTGATACTGCTTCAGCTGTCACCAGTAGCCAACCTTCCACAGTATCAGAGACGTCAGCTACTCTTACAAGCAATAGCACGACTAGTACTTCTATAGGAGGTATGTAAAAAGATGAGGGAAAAGGAGGTTTTATGTCATTACATTTTAGGAAAAATATTATGGGGCTGTTTTTCAGGGGGAGTAATTTTTTCCTTTTAGTTGCCTGAGGGCATGTGTACTTGCCAGAGAGAGGGAGAAAAAAGAGAGTGCACCCCCCCCCATAGGTTATGGTGGTTTTTTTTGAGAGGTTTTCGCTACAGGGCACGTGCACTTGCCAGACAGACAAAGAGAGACATAGAGACAGAAAGCGAGAAATCGCCCCCCCAGGGGGGATGGTCACACTGCAATCCCTTCTCCTCTCAGGATCTTGGGCACGCATGCACACGCGCCTGGCGTGAGTTTTAAGCCACTGGGTCCGGGACGCAGACTGCGTTCGACTACGGGGGAGTCCAGCGACGTAGCCATTATGCTAATTGCTCATTCCCCATAGGTTATGGTTTTGATGCAATTCTTTTTCCTTCATTCTTTTGGTCAGGATTTTGGGCACCCATGCAAATATGCTTGCTTTTTTTTTTGGAGAGGTTTTTCACTATAGGGCGCGTGTGCTCGCCAGACAGACAGAGAGAGACATAGAGACAGAAAGCGAGAAATCACCCCCCCAGGGGGGATGGTCACACTGCAATCCCTTCTCCTCTCAGGATCTTGGGCACGCATGCACACGCGCCTGGCGTGAGTTTTAAGCCACTGGGTCCGGGACGCAGACTGCGTTCGACTACGGGGGAGTCCAGCGACGTAGCCATTACGCTAATTGCTCATTCCCCATAGGTTATGGTTTTGATGCAATTCTTTTTCCTCCATTCTTTTGGTCAGGATTTTGGGCACCCATGCAAATATGCTTGCTTTTTTTTTTGGAGAGGTTTTTCACTATAGGGCGCGTGTGCTCGCCAGACAGACAGAGAGAGACATAGAGACAGAAAGCGAGAAATCACCCCCCCAGGGGGGATGGTCACACTGCAATCCCTTCTCCTCTCAGGATCTTGGGCACGCATGCACACGCGCCTGGCGTGAGTTTTAAGCCACTGGGTCCGGGACGCAGACTGCGTTCGACTACGGGGGAGTCCAGCGACGTAGCCATTACGCTAATTGCTCATTCCCCATAGGTTATGGTTTTGATGCAATTCTTTTTCCTCCATTCTTTTGGTCAGGATTTTGGGCACCCATGCAAATATGCTTGCTTTTTTTTTTGGAGAGGTTTTTCACTATAGGGCGCGTGTGCTCGCCAGACAGACAGAGAGAGACATAGAGACAGAAAGCGAGAAATCACCCCCCCAGGGGGGATGGTCACACTGCAATCCCTTCTCCTCTCAGGATCTTGGGCACGCATGCACACGCGCCTGGCGTGAGTTTTAAGCCACTGGGTCCGGGACGCAGACTGCGTTCGACTACGGGGGAGTCCAGCGACGTAGCCATTACGCTAATTGCTCATTCCCCATAGGTTATGGTTTTGATGCAATTCTTTTTCCTCCATTCTTTTGGTCAGGATTTTGGGCACCCATGCAAATATGCTTGCTTTTTTTTTTGGAGAGGTTTTTCACTATAGGGCGCGTGTGCTCGCCAGACAGACAGAGAGAGACATAGAGACAGAAAGCGAGAAATCACCCCCCCAGGGGGGATGGTCACACTGCAATCCCTTCTCCTCTCAGGATCTTGGGCACGCATGCACACGCGCCTGGCGTGAGTTTTAAGCCACTGGGTCCGGGACGCAGACTGCGTTCGACTACGGGGGAGTCCAGCGACGTAGCCATTACGCTAATTGCTCATTCCCCATAGGTTATGGTTTTGATGCAATTCTTTTTCCTCCATTCTTTTGGTCAGGATTTTGGGCACCCATGCAAATATGCTTGCTTTTTTTTTTGGAGAGGTTTTTCACTATAGGGCGCGTGTGCTCGCCAGACAGACAGAGAGAGACATAGAGACAGAAAGCGAGAAATCACCCCCCCAGGGGGGATGGTCACACTGCAATCCCTTCTCCTCTCAGGATCTTGGGCACGCATGCACACGCGCCTGGCGTGAGTTTTAAGCCACTGGGTCCGGGACGCAGACTGCGTTCGACTACGGGGGAGTCCAGCGACGTAGCCATTACGCTAATTGCTCATTCCCCATAGGTTATGGTTTTGATGCAATTCTTTTTCCTCCATTCTTTTGGTCAGGATTTTGGGCACCCATGCAAATATGCTTGCTTTTTTTTTTGGAGAGGTTTTTCACTATAGGGCGCGTGTGCTCGCCAGACAGACAGAGAGAGACATAGAGACAGAAAGCGAGAAATCACCCCCCCAGGGGGGATGGTCACACTGCAATCCCTTCTCCTCTCAGGATCTTGGGCACGCATGCACACGCGCCTGGCGTGAGTTTTAAGCCACTGGGTCCGGGACGCAGACTGCGTTCGACTACGGGGGAGTCCAGCGACGTAGCCATTACGCTAATTGCTCATTCCCCATAGGTTATGGTTTTGATGCAATTCTTTTTCCTCCATTCTTTTGGTCAGGATTTTGGGCACCCATGCAAATATGCTTGCTTTTTTTTTTGGAGAGGTTTTTCACTATAGGGCGCGTGTGCTCGCCAGACAGACAGAGAGAGACATAGAGACAGAAAGCGAGAAATCACCCCCCCAGGGGGGATGGTCACACTGCAATCCCTTCTCCTCTCAGGATCTTGGGCACGCATGCACACGCGCCTGGCGTGAGTTTTAAGCCACTGGGTCCGGGACGCAGACTGCGTTCGACTACGGGGGAGTCCAGCGACGTAGCCATTACGCTAATTGCTCATTCCCCATAGGTTATGGTTTTGATGCAATTCTTTTTCCTCCATTCTTTTGGTCAGGATTTTGGGCACCCATGCAAATATGCTTGCTTTTTTTTTTGGAGAGGTTTTTCACTATAGGGCGCGTGTGCTCGCCAGACAGACAGAGAGAGACATAGAGACAGAAAGCGAGAAATCACCCCCCCAGGGGGGATGGTCACACTGCAATCCCTTCTCCTCTCAGGATCTTGGGCACGCATGCACACGCGCCTGGCGTGAGTTTTAAGCCACTGGGTCCGGGACGCAGACTGCGTTCGACTACGGGGGAGTCCAGCGACGTAGCCATTACGCTAATTGCTCATTCCCCATAGGTTATGGTTTTGATGCAATTCTTTTTCCTCCATTCTTTTGGTCAGGATTTTGGGCACCCATGCAAATATGCTTGCTTTTTTTTTTGGAGAGGTTTTTCACTATAGGGCGCGTGTGCTCGCCAGACAGACAGAGAGAGACATAGAGACAGAAAGCGAGAAATCACCCCCCCAGGGGGGATGGTCACACTGCAATCCCTTCTCCTCTCAGGATCTTGGGCACGCATGCACACGCGCCTGGCGTGAGTTTTAAGCCACTGGGTCCGGGACGCAGACTGCGTTCGACTACGGGGGAGTCCAGCGACGTAGCCATTACGCTAATTGCTCATTCCCCATAGGTTATGGTTTTGATGCAATTCTTTTTCCTCCATTCTTTTGGTCAGGATTTTGGGCACCCATGCAAATATGCTTGCTTTTTTTTTTGGAGAGGTTTTTCACTATAGGGCGCGTGTGCTCGCCAGACAGACAGAGAGAGACATAGAGACAGAAAGCGAGAAATCACCCCCCCAGGGGGGATGGTCACACTGCAATCCCTTCTCCTCTCAGGATCTTGGGCACGCATGCACACGCGCCTGGCGTGAGTTTTAAGCCACTGGGTCCGGGACGCAGACTGCGTTCGACTACGGGGGAGTCCAGCGACGTAGCCATTACGCTAATTGCTCATTCCCCATAGGTTATGGTTTTGATGCAATTCTTTTTCCTCCATTCTTTTGGTCAGGATTTTGGGCACCCATGCAAATATGCTTGCTTTTTTTTTTGGAGAGGTTTTTCACTATAGGGCGCGTGTGCTCGCCAGACAGACAGAGAGAGACATAGAGACAGAAAGCGAGAAATCACCCCCCCAGGGGGGATGGTCACACTGCAATCCCTTCTCCTCTCAGGATCTTGGGCACGCATGCACACGCGCCTGGCGTGAGTTTTAAGCCACTGGGTCCGGGACGCAGACTGCGTTCGACTACGTGGGAGTCCAGCGACATAGCCATTACGCTAACTGCTGGTTCCCATATGCTTGCTGTTTTTCAAGCCAGGATTTGAATGCATTTGGCTCTGATATCTGGCTCCCTCCAGAAAGTGACCTGGTTTTATTTTTCTTTTGTCTTCCATGAACAAGAAAGAGAGAAAGAGAAAATCCCCCAGATTGGGTCTTAAAACTACGGTTTATAGTAGTGACATCTGAGTGAAGGGTACACACATGCCCACTCTATTTTAGATGCAAACCCAGAACCTACCCATGTGGGTGAGCCTTACAGAGTGTTGTAGTTTACCTTTGTGCCATAGTATAGCCTTCGTTATAATTGTTTCCTTGTTTTTATGGTGCAGAGTGTGTGTACATGAGGGTGCATGAGTGGTGGGGGAGAAGAGAGAGTATTACCCTCAGAAGGATCTTGTCACACCATGATTCCCTTTCCCCAGCCTTCCTCCTCTCTAAGATCATGAGTGCCCATTCATACCTGTTGTGTTTTTAGGCCTGACCTGGGTATTTGAATCCCTGTTTGACTATTTGACGTCCAGCCTTGGATGGCACTTGAATTACTACTGTGCCATAGTGGCTGGGCCAGTGCTGCTGTTATCATTGTTGCTGTTTTGTAAAGAGAGATTTGTGCTGTAGGGTGCATGCAATTGCCAGAGAGACAGAAAGACAGAAAGTGAGAATCACTTTGGGGGGATGGCAACGTCACAGTCCCTTCTCCTCCTCTCTCCTTTCGGTATTTTAATAACATGCACACACACTAGGCCTGAGTTTTAAGTCGTTGGGTCCGGTACTCAAACCATGGTTGACTACATGAGAATCAGGCAACATAACCATTACACCATCTGGTGGTCACCAGTATTGTTTTTTAGTTTAGGGTTTTATTTATTTACCTATTTTCAGAGAGATTTTTGCTATAGGGCATGTGCGCTCACTGGAGAGACAGAGACACAAAGCAAGAAATCACCACCCAAGGGGACTGGCCATGTCATGGTCCCTTCTTCATTCTCCTCTCAGGGCATGCACACATGCCCAGTATGTTTTAAGCCACTGGGTCTGGGACCTGAACTGCTATTGACTACATGGGAGTTCAGCCATGTAACCATTATGCCTTTTTAAAATTTTTAAAATATTTTTTTATCTTTTGGAGAGGTTTCTGTTATAGGGCGCATACACTTACCAGAAAGACAGAGAGACAGAGAAATAGAAAGTGAGAAATCACCCCCCAGGGTGGGTGGCCACACTGCAATCCCTTTCCCTCCATTCTCGTCTCGGGATCTTGAGTATGCACGCATACACACATCCAGCGTGAGTTTAAGCCACCGGGTCCAGCACTCAAACTGCGTTTGACTACATAGGAGTCCAGAGACATAGCCGTTACGCCAACTGCTGGTCCCAGTAACCATTACACCTTCTGCTTGTCCCAAGTTTAGGGTTTTAAATAACTACATTATCAGTGCTTTCTTGCAGGCCAGCTGGTGGTGTGGGATCGAGGCATCTATATCCTACATGACTGACCACGTAGTTTGAATCCAGGATCTATTGGCTTGAGAAACATGCTGGGCACATGTGTGTGCATGCCTGAAATCCTGAGAGGAGGGAGAAATAGAGAAGGGATTGCAATGTGACCACTTCCCATGGTAGAGGGGTACTTTTTCACTTTCTCTCTCTATCATGGAATCACAAGCTAGCAAATGATGTAGTGGTTAAGGCTCTGGACTCCCAAATGGCTAACTGCGGTTTGAATCCCAGACCCGGCAGCTTAAAATTTATGCTGGGTGCGTATGCATGCATGCCCAAGATCCCAAGAGGAGACTGGAGGAAAAGGGATTGCATTGTAGGAGTGATTTCTCACTCTCTGTCTCTCCAGTCAATACAAATGCACTGTAGCAAAAAATCTCTTGAAAAAAAAAAGAAGAAGAAGAAGAATATGGCAGTATCACATTCTTATCTACAGAGTTTTGAATTTTCCAAGCATTTCTTATTTAGGTGCAGTATATGTTCTTTACATTAGTGATATTTATTGATTTTTTTAAAAGTAATTATATTATTGAACTTTATTTTATTTTGACCAGAGAAGGATAGAGAGAGAGAGAGAGAGAGAGAGAAAGAGAGAAAGTGAGAAAGCAAGCTGCCGGGTCTGGAACTCGAACTGCCAAATGGGAGTCCAGTGCCCTTAACTGCCCTAATGATTTGATTATCCTATGTAATATTTGTTTGTTTGTTTGTTTCAAGATGAATCAAGGAGAACTGCATCTAGTGCTGTATCAGAAACTGGCCCTCCTGCGATGCCAAGGTTACCTTCCTGCTGTCCCCAGCACTCACCATGTGGAGGGTCATCCCAAAATCACCATGCTTTAGGACATCCACACACAAGTTGCTTTCAGCAGCATGGTCACCATTTTCAGCATCACCACCACCACCACCATACTCCCCACCCAGCTGTCCCAGTTTCTCCTTCCTTTAGTGATCCTACTTGCCCTGTGGAAAGACCTCCACAAGTACAAGCACCTTGTGGAGCAAATGGCAGTTCTGGTACCAGCTACCACGACCAGGTATGTGGGATTTGATGAGTTAATCTTTGTTTCCTTCTTTCCTCCCTACCTCCCATCCTTCTTTTTAAATTGTGGGGCCTTAAATAGGAGGGAAAAAAGTGTAATGATGAATTTTATATCAAGTCATATTCTTGCATGAAGAAATGCCATAATGTAGTCTGCTTACCTTTTTTAAATTAAGTAATTGAAAAAAATTACATAAGCCAGATTTTCAGACGATGTAAATTATTACAAATAATTTAAGGGACTATACATGTGGAAAAACTGAAATGATGCTTAGTATAAAAGTCACTTTTTAATTCTGTAGTAGATTGTGATGTTTTTAATTTAAATTTGATCTGTGGAGTTTTATTTCACAGTGTTGAAACTATAGTGTCAACTCAATTCATGAGATACTGGAAAATACTCCCAGAGTTTTCCCTTTTATCTTCTAAACTGGTAGTGCTATTCCACTAATTGGAAATAAACAACCTTCTCAATTGCAAATTGTAACAGTTTCTCAAATGCAGCTGAAGTTTTTAGCTTATAGAGGATTGACATGTTGGGGGGAAAATAGAATGAAGTGGATTAGTTTATATTAGTGAGTGTTTAAAATGTTGCATTCTATTAGAATGAATAAATGAAGTCTGGTCACGCGCTACTTTAGTGCTACTTGAACTTTTACTGTCGTTTCTACATATGATTGTAATGTATACCTGAGTGTTTTATTCTTTAAAAACCAAAAGATGGAATTTCATAGAAAAATTGTAACTTTAGGGAAAATAAAGTTTGAAAAAAATCAAAAAATTGAGAGCTGAACAATAGTTTATTTCAATATTCTTTAACCCTTTCTAAAGTACCTATTTCTTCTTTTTGGCTTTTGATGGGTATCTCATCTGACAAAAATAATTTAGAAGATTGTTCCCCTAAAAAATTAAACTAGCTGCTATTATCAAGAGGAGATTGGGCTGGTTGGTGGTGTGGTGGTTAAGGGTTGCTGGGCTCCCATATGACCTACCACAGTTCAAGTCCCAGACCTGGTGGCTTCATTTCTCACTCTCTGTCTCCCTCTGCTTCCTGGTCAAATTTAAATAAATAAATATAAATAAAATAATTCTTTAAAAAAAATTTGAAAGGGTTTAGTAGAAAATATGATTAAAAAGAGTATAGGTGATGTTTTGATTCTGGCAACAGTTCGAGATTGAGTGTTTGCACTTGTTCTACCCCTGGGACTGATTAACATCAAGAAACACTGAATGAAAGGCCCTGCTTAAAAGTAAAGCTCTGAGACCAGAAAGTGGCATAACGATTATATTGCCGGACTTGCACACAGTCAACCATGGTTTGTTTGAGTCCTGGACCTGGCAGCTTAAAACATACCACATTCACAGGTGTATGTGTGCACGCGTGCCCAAGATCCCAAGAAGAGAGTGGAAGAGAAGAGAGTGGAGTGTATGGCCATTCCCCCTTGGGGGTGATTTCCTGCTTTCTGTCTCTCTGTCTCTGCTTCTCTGGCGTGTGCATGCACCAATAGCAAAAGTCTCTCTTAAAAAAAACAACAACAACAACAAAACAACATAAGGAAATAAAAAGTCATGATGCATTTTTCCATAAAAAAGCATATCAGGACTTTCCCGATGACCTAATAGAAATATAGGTTGAAAAGAGGCTTTTTATGTGAGCTAGAAAAGTTGGAAGTAGATCTACCAGCTTTTATGTTCATTTAAGAGCTGTGCAAAAGTGGGCTTCTTGGTCACAGGATATTGTTGTTGGGCTAATAAGATAATACAGCCAGTTGTTCGATCAGTTGTGTATACAGTGATTTCTTTCCTACTGAGTTAATTACAAGTACAATTTCTTTTACATTTATATCTGGTAAAATAAATGTAACCTAGCTAAACATCTCTAAATAGAGGTATTTGAATGGCAAACAGAATGTGAGCAGAATCAGCAGGATTCCAGCCATTCATTATGATAATGGGTATGTAGGTGAACAGAGAGTGGAATTTTAAAGATAACAATTTGAGGCTCGTATAGACATTGGGAGAACTCATGCTCATGAGATAACGTCATATAGTCTCCATTGAGACCTATTTGAGCACAGCAAGAAGGCAGAGAATGTAGGAGGCAAACAACTTAATGTGGGGATTAGTGATTGTGTAGATGTCTTATGATTGAGCCTCAGTTTGTGCAAAGGAAGAAGGCAAGAAACAACAAACAGAGGGCCTGCAAACAGTTGCAGTAGTCCCTTGATTCTCTAGAGATAACCTTTCTTTTTTTCTTTTGAGAGGTTTTGGCTATAGGGTGCATGTGCTCACCAGAAAAACAGAGACAGATAGACAGAAAGTGAGAAATCTCCCCCCATGAGGAATGGTCACCCTGCAATCCCTTCTCTATTTTCTCAGGATCCTGGGCACACAAGCACGCGCACCTGGCATGAGTTTTAACCACCAGGTCTGGGACTTGAACCATGGTCGACTATGTGGGAGTCCACTGAGCTGGTCCTGAGATAACCCTTCTTAATCCCTTATATGTGGCTTTCTGTTTTTTTTTTTGTTTGTTTGTTTGTTTTTTTATAGAGGTTTTTGCTATAGGGCGCATGTGCTTGCCAGACAGACAGAGAGAGACAGAGAGACAGAAAGCGAGAAATCACCCCCCAGGGGGGATGGCCATGCCGCAATCTCTTCTCCTCCAGTCTCCTCTTGGGACCTTGGGCATGCATGCACACGCGCCCAGCGTGAGTTTAAGCCACCAGGTCCGGGACTCGAACCACAGTCGACTACATGGGAGTCCAGCGACATATCCATTACGCTAACTGCTGGTCCCTCTGGTTTTCTGTTTTGAAAGATAGTTTAATCAGTGTGATGCAACATCTATAATATATGTAAAGTAGTATCACTTCCCATCTCTGTACCCATCTTGCTTACCCTCCCTTTTCTATCTAAAATAAGAATTTAATGAGCTGTTGAAATGATAAAAACAGGGTTTTCATTGTTTTTTTCCTTTCTCTTTTTGTTCTTCATTTTTAACTGTATCCTTGGCTCCTTCTAGGAGGATCTTCATTTTGCTTTACTCTTTGGGAGTATTCTTAATACTGACTGGAGATGAAGAAGGTGAAACTTGTCACCTCCCATAGGATGTTGGTACTCCAGTCCAATAGCGGTTTTTTGTCTAAATAGTAAGAAAGTAGGGAAGGGATACAAACCATAATCTTAAATTCACAATCTCACGGGACCAGCAGTTACCATAACGGCTATGTCGCTGGATTCCCATGTAGTCAGCTGCGGTTCGAGTCCTGGACCCGGTGACTTAAACTCGTGCCGGGCGCATGTGCATGTGTGCCCAAGATACTGAGAGGAGAATGGAGGAGAAGGGATTGCGGCATGGCCATCCCCCTGGGGGGGGGGGTGATTTCTCGCTTTCTGTCTCTGTCTTTCTGGCAAGTGCACGTGCCCTTTAGCGACAACCTCTCCAAAAAAGCAAAAACAAAAACTTAGTATGGACAAGTTTTTACCTATTCCTAGCACTTTAATGTTTCCAATGGTGCTTTCTAAAGGAGTCCCAGATTACCATCTAGAATTTTGGGGTGTAGGATCATATATAAATCTTATTTTACAGCTTCTTTCTCTCACCTTAAGGTGTAGATAGTGTAAGCTAAGTAGACTTTAAAATAATTTGGATTTAACTTTTGTTCATTTCCTGGTGTGATCTTTTGTTTGATGTTTAAAATTCTATTTTGGATTTTAAGTGTAAAACCATTACAGCCTTCAAAATCCACAATAAATAGTGTTTTTTTTTTTTAAATAGTGTTTTTGTGATGTTCCAATAGATCTTCATACTAAGAATCTTTCCATTTTCACATTAATTCAAAGATTATATTTTTTCTAGGTTGCATTAGGTGTTCTTCTACAATGCAGCATAAAATGATGTTTTGACTAAACTTTAAAAAGATAAAATGTAGTTCCTCTATATATAGCAGGCATTGCCAGTGGACCTGAGCAGCAGTGGTATCAGAAGTCATGGAAGCAGTGGTTTTCATGGAGCATCTGCATTTGACCCCTGTTGCCCTGTTTCTTCTTCCCGAGCTGCAATCTTTGGCCATCAGGCTGCTACTGCTGCCCCGAGTCAGCCATTGTCAATAGATGGTTATGGATCAAGCATGGTTGCACAGCCTCAGCCTCAGCCCCCTCCACAACCTTCTCTCTCATCGTGTCGCCATTATATGCCACCTCCTTGTAAGTATACAGTGAATGGGCAAAGAACCTAGAGGCATATCAGTGAAGCATTGTGTGTTCGTCTGTAAAATAACCTTTCCAAATCTAAATGTATATGGTTTTAGCATTTGGCTTAAGAGTAAGATGTCTATTTTTCATTTTTAACGTTTATAAAATCTCTTCCCAGGATCTTGGGCATGCACATGTGCACCCCATGTGATTTTTGAGCCACTAGGTTCAGGATTTGATCCATGGTTGGCCATATGGGAGTCCAGCCATGTAACTGCTACACCATCTGCTGGCCCTTCAGCGTTATTTTCAAGCCACTGGATCCATGACTCAAACTGCATTGTCCACATGGCAGTCCAGCTCCTTACCATTACACCACCTGCTGGACCCAAAACATTTATCATTTTAAACTCTTATTTAAATTGAATTAGGAAAAAATAAAAAATAAATTGAATTAGGAAGACAGTGTGGCATAGCTGAGTGTTGACTTTAGGATTGGATACATTCAAGTAGACCACCTATGTTTCACTAGCTTGGTGACTTTTATTCTTTCTGTGCTTGTTTTCTTCACATTTGTAAAATGAGAATACTTCTTATTGAGTATAAATTATAAAACTTTGGTCCAGATGAATAGTTTGCTGTTTCATAATTACTTTTATATATATACCAATAGTACAGGTTCTCAATAAGAATGGGTCCTTGCTTTTGAAAAGTTTATGGTCTTGATGAAATGATAAAATAACTGTACTTGAAATTCTATTATTAAAAAGTTTTAGTATCTTACTAGTGAGATGTCTTGATAAGGTATGTAATTAAGACTTACCTGTAATCAAATCATGATGTAGTTGGTGTGTTTTATAAAGCTATAAGGATTTAATAGTGTTGGAACAGATTGTAATATTGCATCTGCAAGTGACATAGTGAACTTTTGGAAGCAATTGTAATAGGGGCAATTTCTTTTTTTTTTTTTTTTTTTTTAATTGGAAAGAACATCTAAAGGAAGTGAAATGGTCTATGGGGATTGAGCATAAGTTACTTTTCTAAAATGGTGAGCACTTTGATTTGTTTAGACAGTGGATTAAAAATGATGGCTAAAGAGTTCAATAAATTTGCTCAGCCTTAAACAAAAGTTTAAGATTTTGTAATATATTTGTGAATATTATTTCTTGCATAATTACAGATAATAGAAAACTTTGAAGTGAGACTGGGGAAAAAAATGCTGTGAATTTAAGGAGCAGTACAGTATAAGTGACTTTTAAAAAATGTTTTAAAAATATTTTTTAAGAATTATTCATTTATTTAATTCCATTTGTTATTGTTATGTTTTATTTTGATGAGAGAAAGAGAGAGCGAGAGAGAAAGAGAGAGAGGGAGGGAGAGAAAGCGAGAAAACAAGCCACCAGGTCTGTGACTCTAACCATTAGTCGGGCTCCACCACACTACCTGCTGGCCCCTTATGACTTGTTTTTTAATGACAAAGAGGTACTAAGCTTTTTGCCACTTTTTTTCTTGTTTTAAAATTTTGCCAGAAGGCACCTGAGCTTGCCAGAGAGAGATTGAAAGGAGAAAGTACTCTCCTGCCCTCCCCCATGGGGAATGGTCATACCATAATCCCTTTTCCACTATTTCTCCATCCAATTGGTGTTTTGGACGTACACAATGCACCAAGCATGTTTCTCAAGCAGCCAGGTGTGGGACTTGAACCATGGATTAACTGTGTGAAGTTTGGCGGTTTTAACCCCCAGGCGATAGAAGCAGCCAGACCTTGTGCCTTCTTAAAATATAAAACATTGATTTGAAAATAAATCTTTCAACCAGTGAGGTGGCGTGGTGGTTAAGGAGGCTATTTCTCTATTTCCAGTGCATGTACTCTCTGGCAAGTTAAAAACAAAAACAACTAGTTTTCTTGATAGTTTTTTTGTAAATGTGGCTCCTTCATCTTAATATAACACAAGAAAAATGACATGAGGCAAGGAAAGATAGAAGCAGCAGTAAAAGAATCTTTTTAGTCATGCCGAGAAAGGTGTGCAGATTTCTTTCTTTCATGTCTTTAGCTCCCCATAATCAATAAATCATAAAGGGAAAATAAGATTTATATACTTATAAATATTTAATATATATAACTTGACTACATAAAAACAGTAAAAATGTGTTGCAAAAAATAAATGCTTATGTGGGAAAGTATACACTTAGGACAAAGCTTTATATCTGTGAAGAACATTTATAAATTAATAAGAAAAAGGTGACTGAGACAATTGCCTGTAGATGTAAGTAGATTAGCACTAAAAAGAAATAGAAATGGTTAATAAAAGTGTTCTTTTCATATTGGCATTTATTTAAAAATTTTAGTGATAGTACAGGGCTAACCAGGTATTCCTGTATACTGTTGATGGAAATACCACTTATGGCAACCTTTTAGGAAGAGTATTTTATCAACACATATCTGAATTTAAAATACTTTCTAAGACTCATAACAGCTTACAGGAATCTGCAGTTATGCTATTAACATGGTCAGGGAGCTTGCCAGGTGCTGTAGTGGTTAAGGTGGCTGTATTCCACATGGCCAACCGTACAGTTAGAGTCCTGGACCTAGTAGCTTGAAAGACATACCAGGCGAGTGTGTGTGCCTGCCCAAAACCCCAAGAGGAGACTGAAAGAGAAGGGATTGTGGTATGACCATTTCCCCTGAGAGGTGCTTCCTTTCTTCCCTTTTTCTGTCTCTCTGGAAAGTGCATGCACTATATAGCAAAATTTTTTTTAGCTTTATTTATTTATGGAAATCCTTAAACTTTTTTTTATTTTAAATTTACATTCAGTCACTGATTATCATAGCATACAAAATGTGATTTCCCATCCAGAATACACTATATGGTAGCTTAGTCATACATGTTATCGTCAACAAATAATTTTCCATTTCTTGTTTTTTAAATATATATATAGATTTTTTCCCCCTAGTTCCCACCCTTTGCCATTTCCCACCCTCCTCCCACACTGTGTCTGGTATCTACAGTTACTTTCCATTCCACTTCCCCACATTTTATCATATATAGCAAATTAAAAACAAACAAGGGGTCAGCAGGTGGCATGGTTGGGGTTGCTGGGCTCCCATGGTTCAAGTCCTGGACCCGAAGGCTTGCTTTCTCATTCTCTTTCTCTGTGTGTGCATCTCTCTCTGGAAATATTAAAGTAGTAATAAATAAAACATTAAATAATTATTTTTTAAAAAGCAAATAAAAATGGTATGTCTGTGTATATGCATATATGTGAAAGAACAGACAGGATCATACAGATGTTTATTGTAGCATTTGGGTTAATTTCTGTTTTTATCAGTGGGCATTTCTTGAATAAATTTTTGTAAATTCCTATTAGAGAATGTTAAGCTATGCATAAAGTTAAACTATGTGCATATACATGAGAAGATACCCATGATTGTTCAAAGAAGAAAACATGTTCCTTGAGCAAACTCAGGCATTGATAAAATATTTGTAAAAATTAAATAGGGGATCAGCAAGTGGCATGGTGGTTAAGGTGCTGGACATTCCCTCATGGCCGACCACAGTTCAAGTCCTAGATCTAATAGCTTGCTTTCTCAGTTTCCTTCACTCTGTGTGTCTATCTTTCTCTGGTCAAATGAAAATAAATGAATGAATAAATAATTGTTTTTGTTTGTTTGTTTGTTTGTTTTTTTAAAGTGCAAATAGGTACTGGGGCCAACAGGTGGCATAGTGGTTAAGGCACTGGACTTCCACATGGCCAACAGTGGTTAGAGTCCCAGACCAGACAGCTTGATTATCACTCTGGGTGCATGTGTATACATGCCCAAAATCTCAGGAGGAGAATGGAGAAGAAGGGATTGTGATGTGGTCATCCCCCAAGGGGGATGGTTTCTTACTTCCCCTCTCACTGTCTATTTCTCTCTGGTGAGCACATAAAAACCTTTTAAAAAATTCATTAAATAGGTGCTAATATATCTATAAAATGTAATAGAAGTGCAGCTTGCAGGTGATATGGAGGTTAAGGAGGCTGGATCCCACATTGCCAACTGAGAAGTTTGGGTCATGGACCTGGGGGCTTGAAAAATATGCCAGGTGCATGTGTGCCCAAAATTCTAAGGCGAGAATTGCCATGTGGCCATGTCCCCTGGGGGTGATTTGTCACGTTCCCCCTCTCTATATATCTTTCGCACTCACTATAGCAGCACTAAACAAACAAACAAAAAAACAACCCCCTCCCAAGAATGTATACACAACACCTTGCCCAACTGTATGGTTCCTATGTAATACTTGAAATGTTTTTCTTGCAGATGCTTCTTTGACAAGACCACTTCATCATCAAGCTTCTGCTTGCCCCCACTCTCATGGAAATCCCCCTCCTCAGACTCAGCCTCCACCTCAAGTGGATTATGTTATTCCTCATCCTGTACATGCTTTCCATTCTCAAATATCTTCTCATGCAACATCTCATCCTGTGGCACCCCCACCCCCAACTCATTTAACCAGTACAGCTGCACCAATCCCTCAGCATCTTCCTCCTACACACCAGCCAATTTCACACCATATTCCAGCCACGGCACCTCCAGCACAGAGACTGCATCCTCATGAAGTAATGCAGAGGATGGAAGTTCAAAGGAGGAGGATGATGCAACATCCAACGTAAGTTTTGTCATTTTAATATCACACTGATTTTCCTTCTTGTCCATTGGTCTTTAAAAGTAAGGAATATTTAGAAGCAGTGTAACTATTACTAAATCCTCAATTCATAGGAAATTGAGTAATTCTTTATAAACCAAAATCTTCCTCTACCTTGTCCTGAATTGGTAAGTGTTGACCAAACAAGCTTTCTCAGATTATTTATTGAAATCGGGTCAATTTCAGGGTATTGCTCAGAATCATTTCATTATGTAAGCTAATCTATCATTTCTTTCTGTAATATCCCACAGTAAAGATTAATACCAAAATTTGATGATCATGAGGAATGAGATCTATCAGATATAACATGACATACTTATTATTATTTTTTTTTCTGTGCAAAAATACACCGTGACTCTCCTGACAACCATATATTATGTGTTACTAGCCACAGACAAAAGAATATTGATAAAGTAAACTTGTTTTTCTTGTGATGGTTCTAGTTCTGAATTTTTAAAAAGAATTATTTATTTAATTTTATTTATTCATTCATTTATTTCATTTGACCAGAGAAAGACAGACACACAGAGAGAAGGAAAGCGAGAAAGCAATCCATCAGGTCCGGGACTTGAGCTGTGGTCAGCCATGTGGGAATGTCCAGCGCCTTAACCACCATGCCACCTGCTGGCCCGAGATCTGATTTTCTAATTTAGCAGCACCCTCTTGGTTTTCTTACTTTATAAATTAACTTTTTTTTTATTTTTGAAAACAGCTACACTTATTTATTCATTGTTTATGGCTGTTTTCACATTACAAAAGCTTAAGTGAGTAGTCACAAATAGATTATAGTCTTGTAGAGCCCCAAAATTATTTTACCCTTTACATAAAATATTTGTAGACCTCTAATTAATGATGTAGCACTTGTATAACTTCTTCTTTTGGTTCTTTAATTTCAGGTTATGTCCAGAATCTCTGGCTATTGCTACAGTTTAGTATACTACAATATACTAATTCTAAATTAATATTGGAAGTTGCCAATTATCAGTGCTATCCTTCACTAGTGAGAAACATCTTTGCTCTATATCATTAAGAGTAAAGATATAAAATCGGGAACCAGCAGTTAGCGTAACGGCTATGTCGCTGGACTCCCACGTAGTTGACCGCGGTTCGCCTCCCGGACCTGGTGGCTTAAAACTCACGCCGGGCGTGTGTGCGTGTGTGCCTAAGATCCCGAGAGGAGAATGGAGGAGAAGGGATTGCGGCATGACCATCCTCCCTGGGGGGTGATTTCTCGCTTTCTGTCTCTATGTCTCTGTCTGTCTGGCGGGTGCACGCGCCCTATAGCGAAAACCTCTTAAAAAAAAAAGATGTAAAATCTGCAAATATGTTAGAAACTAATTGGAAAGAATTGGACTATAAAAGTGAATTCTGAAAATAAACTTTTAAAAAAAGTCCCCTTTGTTTAGAATTTTATGACTATTTGCATCTGTAAATTATTTATTCATTTATTTATTTATTTTGGAGAGGTTTTCGCTATAGGGTGCGTGCACCCGCCAGACAGACAGAGAGAGACATAGAGACAGAAAGCGAGAAATCACCCCCCAGGGGGGATGGTCCTCCATTCTCCTCTCGGGATCTTGGGCACGCACGCACACGTGCCCGGCGTGAGTTTTAAACCACCGGGTCCGGGACGTGAACTGCGAT
>NW_006159521.1:7288228-7337439 GCF_000334495.1 Tupaia belangeri chinensis | reverse complement strand
CCCTGGGGGGTGATTTCTCGCTTTCTGTCTCTATGTCTCTGTCTGTCTGGCGGGTGCACGCGCCCTATAGCGAAAACCTCTTAAAAAAAAAAGATGTAAAATCTGCAAATATGTTAGAAACTAATTGGAAAGAATTGGACTATAAAAGTGAATTCTGAAAATAAACTTTTAAAAAAAGTCCCCTTTGTTTAGAATTTTATGACTATTTGCATCTGTAAATTATTTATTCATTTATTTATTTATTTTGGAGAGGTTTTCGCTATAGGGTGCGTGCACCCGCCAGACAGACAGAGAGAGACATAGAGACAGAAAGCGAGAAATCACCCCCCAGGGGGGATGGTCATGCCACAATCCCTTCTCCATTCTCCTCTCGGGATCTTGGGCACGCACGCACACGCACCCGGCGTGAGTTTTAAGTCACCGGGTCCAGAACGCGAACCACGGTCGACTACGTGGGAGTCCAGCGAGATAGCCATTATGCTATAACTGCTGGTTCCCTGCATCTGTAAATTTGAGTTTAGTCTAGGAATAGAAAATGCAATAAGTTAGACTGTAGAGTAAAAATTGAATGGAACAAAATACCAGTTTCCTAGATGTGTTAACAGGTATTACATGGGTTCTGGAAAAAAATGCACAAGATTAAAATATTTTTCTCTTACATTTTTATCCATTAAAATAAATGAAAGAAGTTAAAAATTTTTATTCCACTTTGTGTGTTTATATAAAACAACTTTTGGTGCCTGCAACATTTGCTAGAATGCTTTAATTTTTTAAAAAAATTATATTTCTATTCAATGTCTGTTTTTTACTTAGAATGTCTATATATAACATAATGATAAAAATTCATTTTTTCATCTTTCTGTCGCGGCATAGAATAAATGAGCAATTAGAATTTGTGAAGAAGATTGTGGCTTCTTGCTTTATTAGTAATTACTAATTAATTATATTTTAATAATTATCAAATTAATTTCATGACTAGTCTATAGATGTTTATAATATGAATATTAGAATTTTTTTTACACATTAAGAAATAACCAATTATTCAATTATTTCCAGTGGTCTTTTTGTGTTCTGTGTTTCCAGGCGGGCACATGAACGCCCCCCACCCCATCCACATAGGATGCACCCAAACTATGGACATGGGCATCATATTCATGTGCCTCAGACTATGTCCTCACATCCTCGACAGGCTCCTGAGAGATCTGCCTGGTCAGTATCTTGTTCATTTTAAAGCTGTGCTTAGCAGCTTGTGCTAGAACTACAATAAGAGATATTTTATAGTGGAATACCGTACAGAAGGGTGGTGTAGAGAAACTGAATCCCCATTCAGTTGGGAGGCCTTGCCTCTTGGGCAAGTAGAGACCTGGAGAAGGAAGAGTAGAAACCTGAGTTTGAGTTCTGGGACAGTGATATCAAAAGAGTAGAACTTTTTTTTTTTTTTAGGAGTTTGATTTATTGATTTTTACTGTTTTGCTAAATGGTGAGCAAGCTCTGTAGAGAGAAAGAACGAGAAGGTACTCCCTGATGAGACACGGTCATGTTATAATCCCTTCTTCATTTCTCTACCCTGTCTAGACTTGGGGCTTGCATGCACACATCCCAGTGTGTTTTTCAAGCAGCTGGGGCCAGGATTTGAATTGTGGTTGACCATGTAGGATCTGGTTTTCTTAACTCCCAGGTCAGAGAGCCAGCCCCTTCTTTTATTTTGATTTTTTAGGAAGATATTTGCTATAGGGCGTGTGGGCTCACCAGAGGGACATAAAATGAGAAATCACCTCCCAGGGGGATTGCCATGCCGCAATCTTTTCTCCTCCATTCTCTCAGGATTTGGGGTATGCATGCACACAGATGCAGCATGAGTTTTAAGCTGCCAGGTCTGGGACTTGAACAGCTGTTGATTACATGGGGTCCAGCAATGTAACCATTATGTCATCTACTGGTCCCACCTTATTTCATTTTTAATTGACAGATAACTATATATATTTATGGGGTACAATGCGATTTTTCAATATACATATATCTCTCTTTTAAAATATTTATTATTTCCCCTGGTGAGAATGGCCATGCTGCAGTCCCTTTTCTTCCATCCTGTCTCAGGATTTCTAAGCATGCATATACATGAGCCCGGTGTATTTTTCAGGCTGCTGAGTCCAGGACTCAAACTGCACACTCGGTGTGTGGGATCTAGTCACCCCAGCCACCATTGCTCTCTGGCTGATCCTCTAAAATTGATTCTTTTTAAAATCTTAGAATGTACATTATTACTAACTTTAGTCATTATGCTGTGCAATGGAATGCCAAAACTTACTCCTTCTAACTCAAACCTTATCCATTGACTAGCATCCCCCCTCTCCTTAACCACCCACCCATTTACCTCCAGCCTCTGGTAACTACTATTTTACCCTTTACTTCTGTGAGTTTGACTTTTTTAGGTCCCATAAATAAGTGAGAGAAGTAGACCCTTTTTATCTCCCTTTACTTTTTTCATTGGTGTCTGCCACTGAAGTTAACTCCCTAAACAGATCCTATTTTTCACAGCTTTCCTCCTCCTACCTTTGTACTCGAGTTTGTGCCACTTCCCCATCCGCTGCCACTAACCAGGGCAACCTATCTTGCCTTCTCTTAGGCTTGTGGTCATGCCTAGAGAAGTGGAAATACCTTTTCATTAAAATTTCTTTTTGAATTCATTATGCGTAGGCAGTAATTTACATCTTTAGCCACTGTGACTTTTGAGGGAAAACATAAAATGAAAATAATAACATATTCGAATTTTACCCTTCCTAAAATTTTGCTTAGGAAGGGTATGTTATGTTATAATGTACAAAAGAGTTTGCTATTCTTTTTTCTTTTTTTTTTTTGGAGAGGTTTTTGCTATAGGGTGCATGTGCTCACCAGAGAGCCAGAAAGTGAGAAATCACCCGCCAAGGAGGATGGCCATGCTGCAGTCCCTTCTCCTCCATTCTCCTCTCGGGATCTTGGGCACACACACACAGGCGCCCGGTGTGAGTTTAAGCCAGTGGGTCCGGGACTCGAACCATGGTCGACTACGTGGGAGTTCAGTGATGTAGCCATTACGCCAACTGCTGGTCCAAGTTTGCTATTCTAATTATCCTTGATACAACAGCCTAGCTATGATATATAATGGACAAAAGACCCAAGAATATGTAAAATATAGATAAACCAAAGAGTAAATTCTATATTGTCTGCTTCTGAAATTAAATGATGCTTTAAATTGGAAGGGACCTTTGGAGGGATTTGTTGTATTTCCCTCCTTTGTAAGATGTAAAACAAAATACAAATGTTTTGTTCCTTGCCACAAAATTGAATTTTTTGAAGTTTCATTTCTGAAATGAATTTGAAATTATAGAAATTTTGGACTAAATTGCCTTTTTCTCAATTCTATAAGTTAAGAAATCATAGAGGCCTAGTCACTATGGCACAGGTACTAGATGTGCCCTGTAGGGCTGGAAACCATGTGGCCCACTGCTAGTTCTGGCCTCTAGGTTGGCCTGAGAACTCACTGATTGTGTGGGAACTCAAGATCCTCTGAGCTACAGGGCAAGTAAAGGGATCATGGAGTGGTGAGACTTTGTCGAAGATGCCTTTCTCTCTCTCTTTATTGTGCACATATGTGTGCTCTATCATTGACATAACAAAGAAAAACCATAGGTTGAATGGTTTCTTTCTTCTTTTCTTTTCTCTTCTCTTTTTCTTCCTTCCTTCCTTCCTTCCTTCCTTCCTTCCTTCCTTCCTTCTTCCCTCCCTTCCTCCTTCCTTCCTTTCAAGAGATATTTTTGCTATAGGGCATGTGCACTTGTTGGAGAGATAGAGAGATAAAGAGACAAAAAAAAGTGAGAAATCACCCCCTAGGGGGGATGGCCATGCCACAGTCCCTTCTCCTTCATTCTCCTCTTGGGATTTTAGGCACACACACGTATATATACAATGTGAGTTTCAAGCCATGAGGTCTAACCATGGTTGACTATGTGGGAGTCCAGCTATGTAACCTTACACCATCTACTGGTTTCCATAGATTACTTTTTTCTAAAGTTTATTTCCTCTTTAAGTTGGGGTAGAGAAGGGAGGGGAGGAGGGAAGAACTCCCAACAGTGTCTTCATACTATAGTCCACTCCAATCCTCAGCCTCCTAGTATTAGGAGCATGCACATTCATCTGATATGCGCAGGAGACCTTGGGATCTGAAACCAGGTCCTTCCCATGTATCCCCAGCATTGTGGAATGCTTCATTATGCCACTGTAGGTAGTCTTTAGATTAGTGTTATTTTCTTTATTCATGGTAGAAAGCATCCACACACAACTTGAGAGTGAGAGCAAGCAAGGATCCCATCCACAGGTTTTGGTCATGCTGCAATCTCCTTCTTCCAGTCCTACAACCTGTCTCATCTTGGGTACTCATGCACATTCCCACCATGTTCCAGCCTGACCAGGCCAGATCCTCGAACAGCAGTCACCATGTGGTATCTGATTTCTCTTCAACAGTTATTACCACTGCACTGCAATAGTAGCCCTAGGTTACTTTTTAAAACAAACATACTCCCCCATTTCTGTAAAGTTAAACTCTTTTTCTCATTCTTTCTCAGGGAACTCGGAATTGAAGCTGGAGTGACTGCAGCTACTTATACTCCTGGTGCATTACATCCTCACTTGGCCCATTACCATGCACCTCCTCGACTTCATCATTTACAACTGGGAGCTCTTCCTCTAATGGTAAAATGGACATTTTTCAAAATTCTGGCATGTTCTTTTTCTGAAAACAGTTTTTTCTAAATTAAGTATTATAAATATTTTCTTTCGATACATTGATTGTCATAGGTGTTTTATTAGAATTTGAGAATAATTGTTTTTGTTAGTTGGAAATTTTACTATAAAAAAGGCACATGGCACCAAATAGACTGCAAAAGTAACTTGCTTACAGCGTGAGCTGAAACAAGAAGGCAGAGCCTTGTTCTACCACAGTTGAGAAGATGCTTATTGGGCAACTCAGATTTTGGCTACTCTGTACATCTCTGAATGGCTGTGAAAGGACAAATGCAGGTATTAGGGTCACAGATAAGCTTTAAGCCTATAGGCCGTTCACAGAAATGGAATCCCTGGGACCAGCAGTTGGCGGAATGACTTTGTCGCTGGACTCCCATGAGTTGACTGTGGTGCGTGCGTGCCCAAGACCCTGAGAGGAGAGTGGAGGAGAAGAGATTGCAGCGTGGCCATCCCCCCGGGGGGTGATTTCTCACTTTCTGTCTTTGTCTTTCTGGTGAGTGCACGCGCCCTATAGCACAAAAAAAAAAAAAAAAAAGGAATTCCCCCAAAGAGAGGATTGTCTATGCCGAACAAAATGCTAGAAAAACGCCATCAAAACTTCCACCAGAAAAACCAAGCATCCCAGGAGTAGAGGGTACATTTAGTTGTTTGAAAGCAGAGGAGGGGACATAAAACTTATCTGAAAGTTTGTTGTTGTTGTTGTTGATACAATTTATAAATTAAAGAGCTGTGAAAACTGACTTCTTCTTTATGAAAATCCTACTCTTTTCAAGTTTGTGCTACTAAGAACAAAAGGCTTAAATTTGAATTTTAAGACATTTTTTAAATTGCCATAGGACACATGCACTTGGTAGAGATGAAAGGGGTCAGAAAGCACCCCCCAGTGGAATGTGATCAGTCCCTTCTCCTCCATTTTCCCATCCTGTTGGGATTTGGGGTACTCATGCACCTGATGTGTTTCTCAAGCCAGAATTTGAACCATGGTCAGCCATGTAGGATCCAGCTTATTTTATTTTTATTTTTTATTTTTTTAGAGACAATTTTTCTATAGGACGCATGCTCCTGCTGGAGAGACAGAGAAAGAATGACAGAAAGCGAGATATCACCCCCTGGGCGATGGCCACGCAAGAATCCCTTCTCCATTCTTCTCTTGGAATTTTGGGCATGCATATGCACACACCCAGTATATGTTTTAAGTCGCCGGATCTGGGACTCATACCGCTGTCGACTACATGGGAATCCAGCGATGTAACCATTATGCCACTGCTGGTCCCCAGATTATATTTTAAAGATTTATTTTATAAGAGATTACATTTTTAAAAGAATTATTTAATTTTATTTTTTATTATCATTTTTAATTTGCTATAGGACATGTGTATTCATCAGAGAGAGAGAGAGAGAGAAAAAAAAAAGAAAGTGAGAAAGGAAGCTGCCATGTTCAGGACTCAAATCATGGTCGGCCATGTGAGAGTCTAGCCGCTTAACCACTATGTCACCTGCTGTCCCCAAAAGATGATTTTTTAAGAGTAACCTAGCACTGTTACAGAATGCTTGGTTGGAGTTATGTATGATTATTCAAGTTGAATTTTATGAGTAATTGAATGGAGAGCATTGAGTATCTTGAATTATTCAATGTTCACAATAAACCATGAATGTCTTTTTAAGTGATTTAGCGTATCTCTTTTATTAAAATAGGTTCCTGACATGGCAGGCTATCCTCACATTCGTTACATTTCATCAGGATTGGATGGAACATCATTCAGAGGTCCTTTCAGGGGCAATTTTGAGGTATGTAATAAAATAAAATGAATATTATTTACCATAGTATCTAGAGCACAGAGCAAGTATATATCGGATTGTCAGGAAAGTCATGATACATTTTTGCTTAGAAAAACAGAAAAATACATCATGACTTTCTCATCATCTTAATATATACACTGTTCGTGTTAAAAATGGCATGGAATTGCTTTAGTGAGTGGTAATCAGAAGGCAGTAAAAATCTGCTTTTCTGATACTGCTTTGGGGGGGTTACAGAAAAAAATATAAACATTATTAGTTTTAAGGTTAAAAGCTGTCCCAGGAGGCTAGGTGGCTGTGGTACAGCAGTACTGTAACTGGGCCCACGTGCAGTGATCTTAGGTTTACGTCCTTAAACAACCTTGTGTATGCCGGGCACAGGCTTGTGTCCATGATCCAGCTGACTGAGACTGGGGATGCATCGTGGCATGATGACCCAGCTGCTAGGGGCCTGTCTTCCTGTCTGTCTGTCTGCCTTTCTCTCAGGAGGGGTTAAACAAAAACCTGAATGTGAAAAACTGTTGCCAAATACTTAAAGAATGAAGAATGAAAATATCTAATATAAAAGAGTGCAAGCATTTATTAAATCAATATAATATCAGATAAGAAAAAACTATTATCATTAAATGCTTTTTCTTAAGTTTAATTTTTAGAGAAATACTGCTGAGAAAAGAAACCCAAGTAATTTACTTTGTAGTTAAGTCTTTTCTCACTTGAATTTTCTGGAAGAACAGATTGATTGACTGTAATTTAAAAGTTTTGGTTTTGTTATTTCTTTATCAATTTGGAATTTGGAGTCAGAATAACTTATTAGAGCTATTGTTCAATTTGTTTCCTTGATTTACTAGAATAATTTCATCCTCTATATGCATACATACTGACTGAGGTGGTAACATGTACTATTGTAGCTCTAGCTTATGAGAGTAATTTGTTCATTTGGCTGAGAAAAAAAAAATGGTAAAACAACCATTTGCCTTGCCATATGAGGGGATTTCAGAAAGTTCACAGAACAATGTGATCAAAGTACAAGTTTATTTTGGCGCAAGTTTTTTTAAAATCCATGCATAGTTTTTTGTTTTTTTTTTAATTTGATATTGGGTGCATGTGCTCTCTGGAGACAGAGAGACAGAGAGGGGAAGTGAGAAATCACCCCTTGGGGGTGATGGCTGTGCCCCAATCCCTTTTCTTTGATTTACCTCTCAGGATTTTTGGTCATGCATGCACATGTGCCCAGTGTGTTTTTGAAGCACTTAGGTCTGGTACTTGAACCACATAATTGGCTCTGTGGGATCCAGTTTTCTTTACCACCGTGCCAAGCAGGTGGCTCCATAATACATCTTTTCCATGAACTTTTTGAAGACCTCACGTATAAGAAAAATCTCATGACCAACCATTTATCTTATTGTATATACATTTTATGTTACAGGTTGATATATTTACTGTATTTACAGTATTGACAGTACTGTTAAAGGTGTAATCCTGGCTTTAATACTAATTGTTCACTTTTAGGAACTGATTCATTTGGAAGAAAGATTAGGAAATGTCAATCGTGGAGCATCCCAGGGGACAATTGAAAGATGTACATACCCACATAAATACAAAAAGGTAAGGATTTATCTTTTGAAACTTCTAGTATGTTATTGAAATGCATATAGTTTAATGTTGAACTTGTAGTCTACTGTAATTATTGCATTATTATTAAAACAAATTTTGAAGACTTTTTTTATAAACTTGTAAGTATAGGGCTGGCAGGTGGGTGTGGTGGTTAGGGCAGCTGGACTCCCACATGGCTGACTGGAGTTTGATTTCCAGACCTGGCAGCTTGCTTTCTCACTTTCCCTCCCTCTCTCTGTCTCTCTCTGGTCAACTTAATAATAATAATGATAATTAATAATAATTTTTAAAAAACAAAGTGTAAAAATATGTACTCCAGGGATGAGCAGATGGCATAATGGTTACGTTGCTGGACTCCCATGTAGTTGACCGTGGCTCTGAGTCCCAGAGCCAGTGACTATAAAGCTCATGCCGGGCACATGTACGCCTGATAGGAAAATGGAGAAGAAGGGATTGCAGCGTGGCTATCCCCACAGGGGATGATTTCTCATTTTCTATCTTTGTCTCGACAATGAGCGCACATGCCATATAGCAAAAATCTCTCTCTCAAAAAAAAGTACTCCAAAGTTTCTTATCCTATGGATCTTAGTCTTTCTTTCAAGAAGTGAAAGCATAGATAAAGATTTCTTAGGTATTTTTTTCCAAATATTTTTGTGCATTTATAATATTATCCCACTTTAAAAGTAACACAGGGAGATGCTATGTACAAGTTTGCATATCATATTTTCATTCTGTATCTGTGTCCACAGATTACCCATACTCTTTCTTTGTTTTATTTTGTTAAAAAGGTTTTTGCCGGGGACCAAGAGTTGGAGTAATGGCTATGTTGCTGGACTCCCACATAGTCAACCGTGGTTTGCATCCCAGACTCGGTGGCTTAAAACCCATGCTGGGCGTGTGTGCGTGCATGCCCAGGATCCCGAGAGGAGAATGGAGGAGAAGGGATTGCGGCGTGGCCATCCCCTCTGGGGGGTGATTTCTCGCTTTCTGTCTCTCTGTCTCTCTTTGTCTGTCTAGCGAGCGCACGCGCCCTATAGTAGAAAACCTCTCAAAAAAAAAAAAAAAGGTTTTTGCCTTAGGGCGCGTGCACTTGCTGGAGAGATTGAGAGACAGTGAGAGGGAATGTGAGAAATCACCCTTCAAGGGGGATAGTCACACCACAATCCTTTCTCTGTTCTCCTCCTGGGATCTTGGGCACTGATGCACAGGCATCTTACATGATTTTGATGCCACCAGGTCCGGAACTCGAACTGTGGTTGGTCATGTGGGAGTCCAGTGACGTAACCACTATACCATCTGATGCCTCCCCCATATTCTTTTTAATAGCTCAGACATAATGATACCATTTTAATACCTTAATTTAGTTAGCCAATTTTTTTTTTAAAGAGATTTTTGCCTTAGGGTGCATGTACTGGCTAGGGATAGAGAGAAAGACAGACCTAGTGAGAAGAAAAGTGAGAAATCACCCCATAAAAGGGATAGCCATGCCACAATCTCTTCTCTGTTCTTTTCCTGGGATCTTGGGCATGTATGCACACATACCCAGTATGGTTTTCAAGCCACTGGGCCTAGGATTTCAACCATCATCAGCCATGTGGGAGTCCAGTGACGTAACTACTCCACCATCTGCTGGTCCCATTAGCCACTTATTTTAATAGACATTTAGCTGGGCTATATATCTGGATGCTATTTGAGTAGACCATGTTAAAAATAAGCTTTTAAAAAAAAAAAAATGGTGCTCTAGAGAATTCTATTAAAATGTGAAAATTACTGTTCTTTTTTTTTTTTATTTTCAGGGCTATTAGTGAAGTATTACCATTTAATTTAAGTCATTTTAATTTACATTAATATATCTACAGATATTGTTTGGAACATGTATTAGTAAAATAAATTTAACTATGTTCATAAATAAGGCAGAAGTACAGTTTAAGTTATGTATCATTTCTATATCATACTCATTGTGGATTAAAAGTAACAGATTTTAAACTAATGAACTTTTGTTACATTTGATTTTTGCTCTATTCACTGATTATTAGAGAGACTTAAAAGAATGCTTATTTGATGATACTCACTTAATTAATCAATTAATTCATGATAATCTTACCTGGGAAATAAGTAGTGGGTGAATATGTGGTTTTGTTTTGTTTTGTTTTTCAAATAAACACAGATTTTACTCAGTTGTTCAATAATGTCATCTCTACTAATAAGGTAACAACTGATTGGTTCTCACAGAGGAAACTGCACTGCAAACAAGATGGGGAAGAAGGGACTGAGGAAGACACAGAGGAAAAGTGTACTATCTGTTTGTCTATTTTAGAAGAAGGTGAAGATGTGAGGTAACTATCCATTATCTAAAATCCATTGTTAAAACTGGACAGGCGTGGGACCAGTGGATGGTATAATGGTTACGTTGTGGACTCCCACGTAGTCGATCATGGTTTGAGTCCAAGACCTGGTGGCTAAAAACTCATGCCACATGTGCATGTGTGCCCAAAATCCTGAGAGAAGGAATGGAGAAGGGATGATTTCTCGCTTTCTGTCTCTTTGTCTCTGTCTCCCCAGAGAGCACATATACCTTATAGCAAAGATCTCTCTTAAAAAAAAAAAAATCAAGAAAACTATACAAGTGATTTTATTTGAGAGTAAACAAGAAACGATACAAATGTGACTCCTTACATACCCTATTACCAATCTCTGACATGTTGAGCTGGCTTCTTAAAATGAGTGAAAGAATAAAAAGATTAAGTCTCTGTAGGACTAACAAAGAGGTGGGGATAGGAAATATACTCCCTATTTTAGGGCCATACCAAGACTTGGCCAGGGAAATTTTATGGTCAAAATAGTCTTCAGTAAAATTTATTGAAATGAGAATTTGATAGGCCTTGGGGACCTAAGCAGTTACAGTAATGTATTCTGTAAGCTAAATTTTTCTAACTCATAGGATTATTCTCTTCTAGCACCTTTGACATTTAAAATGTTAAATTTTTATGCTAACTCAATTTTAAGCTTTTTAATTTTTTTTGTATAATTGTTTAAGAAATGGTTTCTGCTCTTCTGTTTTTAACCTAACTTGCCATATTGAACAGGCCCTAGAACATGCACAAAATACCATGTGGTAATATTGTTGCCCTAATTTATAAGGAAAACTATTCAGTTGGCTAAGAGGGGAACAAAAAGATAAACTACTGTCTACCATACAACATATAGGTCATTTGAACACTTTCTTTTTTTAAGAGAGAGAGATTTTTGTTGTAGGGCACCTTTGCTCGCCAGAGGGATAGAAAGTAAGAAATCATCCCTCGGGGGGCTGGCCATGTTGTAATCGGTTCTCCTCCATTCTCCTCTCAGGATTTTTGGGCGCACATGCCAGGTATAAGTTTCAAGCTGCTTGGTCTGGGACTCAGACCATGGCTGACTACTTGGGAGTCCAGCAATATGACTGGTATGCCATTTGCTGGTCCCAAACACATTATTTTCAATGAAGGTTTATAAAGATGGAGGTTAATCACTTTTACAGTAATTAATATTGTGCAGGGAGTAACCAGAGCACCCCTTTTTACTTTCTGTTTTTACCAAATATTAGGAAGTCTGAAAATATGTAACAACTCTTTTAGTAGTAGATAGAAGAAAAAATGGACCCTTGTCAGGAACTTTTACCTCACTGTTAGATTTAATGTTACCCAGTCTTTAGGGATAGCTTTATGTCTCAATTTCTACTTGGTAACTTGGTATTATGTCCTGAATTAAACATTCCTCTTAACCTATTTATAAAACAATAACAGAATATTTTATCTGGCCATAACAATTATCCCATGAAAATAATACATATTATTGACTTTTATCAGTCATATACTTAGGATTAATGTATAAAGTTCCTCTGGATAGAAAATGATAACATTTCATGTTAACACATTTCCTAGTTTAGACAATATGACTACTCTGTGTTTACATGTGTTTGTATTTTTTGAGAGAGAATTAAATAACAGTTTTTAAAAGGCTTCACGAATGCAGTATTGATCTTTTAATTAATAGAATGTTTTTTCAATTTTATGTGACAGGGAACATACTGCCATTATAGTGGTAGCTCATGTAAAAAAATAAAACTAACTAGATGGTCAGTGAAATTCTTATTCCTTACAATTCAAAAGATTTTATGTAATTTGATTCTGTAGCTGTGATAGATAATCATCTTGGTTTGTACATTATATTTTTGGAATGCTAATTTAATATTAATACATGTGCAACTCTCTTTAGAGAGGTTTCTTTTTTTTTTTACAAAAGAGAAAAATGTACAGTAACTTCAGAATGCTACTGAATTACTAGGTTTATAATGTATTTTTAAAATGCCACATGCACTTGTCTTAAAATTAATTTTGACTGTTTTTTCTTTGTCAATAATAGACGCCTTCCATGTATGCACCTTTTCCACCAAGTGTGTGTTGACCAGTGGTTGATTACCAATAAGAAGTGCCCCATATGCAGAGTGGACATTGAGGCCCAGCTGCCGAGTGAAAGTTGACATCGTGTTTCAGGACTCTTGCCCTCCCTCTCATTCCCATTCTTTCTGGTACTGCAGTCAACCAAAGATGGCATGACTTACCTGCGCAGATTTGGAAGCATTGAACTTAGAGTGCTGGCTCTGCTATATGGTACAACTAATGCTAGACCTACAGTTTATGTATACAGTTGATTTTGATGTATTTATAAAAGCTTTTTTTTCTAGATTTGACATTTTTTCTGTATCATTTTACTGTATTTTTGCATGGTTCCTTGTATTGCATTTCTTTGCACATATTATGGGCTTATGACCCTAAACTTGCAGGCAAGATTAGCTGCTTTAGTAAGTAGAAATTTGTGGTCTTTTCGTTTTTTACATAGTTACCAAGCCTTGAGAATTATGAATTTTTTTTTATCCATTACTAACTTCTAATTTAATCAATCATGTGATTTAGTTTAATGTATAAAGATCTTCTAGAAAAATGATAATATTGTGTATTAAGACATTCCTTAATTAGGACAAAATGGCTGCTGTATATTTACAATACGGAGTTCTGAGTTAAGTACCATTCTTAATACTGGGAACAGAATACAACCCATACTCAATTAGATGCAGGTGGTATTCACATCACCAGAGTAATCAATATAAATTTTCTTGGTGTATCCTTTTCAGCACAGTTGCAGATAGGGTTAAATATGGTATACATTTAGACTGCTGTTCTGATTGTATTTATCTTTTTCCTACATAATTTAGAAGTTTATTTCCCTCATTCAGTTTTTGCTGCTGTGAAACAGCTCTGATGAACACTAAATATTAATTTCAATTAGCTGGATTGTATATACTTGCAGATTTAACAAAATTTTAGGGAAATTGAAAAAAGACATGTAGAATTTTGTTCAGTTTTCTGCTAAGCACGAATAGTTAAAATATCTGCTTACATTGATTTTGTAAACACATCCAGTCAAGATTTAGAATTTCAGACTTTGGCAGGTATCTGTGCATTCATAAATCCGCTAAAGGTCACAGGATCACTTTTAGGGGAGTTTTACTAGTTTAAAGATAAATAAAGTCAGCTGAATCTACATGTCTCTTGTTTTGTTTCTCTCTAAACTTGAAAACAGTAAATCTGCAGATACTGTGAGGCACAAATTATACTGTCAACCTACTGTTGCTATGGTTATAGACTCCCACTTCATACATTACCAAGAGTCGATCACTGATTTAAATTTTTAATTTCTATAGTTAAGATTTACTGCATAATATAGAATATAAAGTTAAGTTAACATACTAACATTTCTCCTTTGGAGGAAGTTTTAATCCACTTCAGGATGCATATTACCAAGATACTTTCATATACAGGATAGCCTAATTTTATTTGTTTAAATATGCTTAATATGCCCCAGATTGCAAATGCATCCAGTCAGTAATATCACTGTCTGTATGTGGAAGACATGTTCCCATGGATCATATGTGAAGATGTCAATAAGCTTGCATTAAGCCACCTGCTTTGTAAGTGGATTGATAAATAAATAACTTATATTTCTATTGTCTTTGTGTTTCATAATTAGTTTTTATAAAGCAACTTACTTTAAACACCATGAAATTAAAAATAGTAATTTCACTCAAATTGACCTTTGCATAAGTTCATGTTTGTATTTATTTGATTATGGTTACTTGCCCCTCTTTTTCAGGATTGGTAAATGTTAGACTGTAGTCATTGTCGGTATCAATATGCTTCAACATTTGGAGGATGAATTATGGTTAAGAAATTTGGATATAATAAAATTCTAAAATACTTTTAAAAACTACTTGCTGATTAAGCTACAGTTGTAGCAGGTGAGGCGAGAATGAGGAAGAAAGTGAGTATGTCTGCCATATTGTTGGGAAAGGAGCAAGTAGCCTGTCTTCCTTCAAGTAGCCTGTGGTGGATGCAGAGCATTGCCCTTGGGGCTGAGCCGAAGTATGGAAGCAGTTCGAGTCATGGGGCGCACTGTACCCTGGAGTCCTCTGGATGTTCCCCCAAACACAGGAAAAGCACAGATAGATTTCTCTATTTTTTAATATTACACAGATTTATGTAAACTAGTACCTGTACCTGTTGACTTATTTTATAATTGCTACTGATTTTTTTTATGTAGATAGAGCAACATTAGTTTAAAATTTATTTAATGCAAGTATTTATGGCATAAACCTGAATTGTTAATGTAGGAGCTTATTAAGCTACTGCTGTTTATAGAAAAAAGTGATTAATGAACCAAGTAAGAAAGAAAATGGCTTCAAACATTTTAATTTTTTGTGCTTTGTTTTATTGTTTTGCAAATCCTACTGCATCTTATGTCAAAATAAATATTTCAGTGATAGCTGTCCAAATACTTTAAAACTAAAATTCTTTTGTCAGTAAATCCTTCCTTTTTAAATTACTGTTAATATGCAAGTGATAAACAAATATTTGAAACTTCTTTCTTACTCTGGTGACTTTATTTTAGCTGCTAGCACACTTTAGCGTTTGAAACATAACAACTAAGAGAAAAATAGTCTTATTTTAAAAAACTAATGTTATTGGGACCAGCAGTCGGCATAATGGCTATGTCACTGGACTCCCATGTAGTCGACCGTGGTTTGAGTCCCAGACCCGGTGGCTTAAACTCACGCTGGGCACGTGTGCGTGCGTGCGTGCCCAAGATCCCGAGAGGAGAAAGAAGAAGAAGGGATTGCGGCATGGCCATCTCACCTGGGGATGATTTCTCGCCTTCTATATCTCTGTCTCTCTGTCTTTCTGGCGAGCACACGTGCCTTATAGCAAAAACCTCTCCAAAAAAAAAACCTAATGTTATTTGTAGGGCCAGCAGATGGCTTAATGGTTAATGGTTACGTTGTGGACTGTGGACTCCCACATGGTCAACTGTGGTTCGAGTCCCAGATCCAGCTGCTTAAAACTCAGGTCAGGCACATATGCATGCGTGCCTGCCCAAAATCTCGAGAGGAAAAAGGAGAGGGGATTGTGGTGTGGCCATCCCCCTGGAGGTGATTTCTCACTCTCAGGCAAGTGCATGCACCCTCTCTTAAAAAAAAAAGTTATTTTTAACTAATGGAACACTAAAATTAAAATACAAACTCTTTTGGACATCTCATTATTAGTGCTTCATAAATGGGAATGATTTGACTCTGTAAAAAATATATTCTAATTTTTTAAAAGAATTATTTAATTCTGGGACCAACAGTTGGTGTAATGGCTATGTCGCTGGACTCTTATGTAGTTGACCGCAGTTTGAGTCCCAGACTCACGGTGGGCGCATGTGCGTGCGTGCCCAAGATTCTGAGAAGTGAATGGAGGAGAAGGGATTGCGGTGTGGCCGTGACCCCTGGGAGGGTAATTTCTCACTCTGTCTCTCTCTCTCTCTCTCTGTCTTTCTGGCAAGCACAGGGCCCTATAGCAGAAGCCTCCAAAAAATATTGTTTAATTCCATTTATCATTATTATTATTTTTTAATTTGACCAGAGACAGACAAAGAGGGAGAGAAAGTGGAAAAGTGAGAAAACAAGCCACCAGGTCTGGGACTTGAACCATGGTCAGATACGTGGAAGTCTGGCGCCTCAACCCCTGTGCCACTGCTAGCCCCAATGCATTCTAATTTCTAAACTTTCAAAACTGCTATGAACATAGTACATTTTTTTCAAATTAAAGATTCGCCCTAGGGCCAGCAGGTGGCATGGTGGTTAAGGTGTTGGACTCCCACATTGCCAAATGTGGTTTGAATCCTGGACTTGTCAACTTGAAAACCATGCCAAGCATGTGTGCCCAAAATGCCAGGAGGAGAATGAAGAAGGGATTGCAGTGTGGCCATTCCCCCAGTTGGTGATTTCTCACATTTGCTCTTCAGCAAGCCCACATGCCCTAATACATATATATTAGAAAAATATATACATTTGCCCTGTCAGGCCAGCAGGTAGCATGATAGTTAAGGTACCAAATGTCTACATGGTCAGCTGCGGTATGAGTCCCAGACATGGCAGTTTGAAAATAAGGCCAGGCGGGGCTGGCAAGTGGCATGGTGGTTAAGGACGCTGGACTCCCACATGGCCGACCACGGTTTAAGTCTCGGACCTGGTGGCTTGCTTTCTCACTTCCTCTGTCTCTCTCTGATCAAACTGAAAAATAATAATGATATAATAATAAATAAAGTTAAATAAAATAATTCTTTTAAAAAAAAAAGAAAGAAAATAAGGCCAGGCAAGTGTGTGCATGCTTGTGCAATGTCCTGAGAGGGGATTGTGTTGTAGCTATTCTTGGTGGGGATGATTTCTCACTTTTCTTCTCTCTGACTCTCTCCAGTGAGTACATGTGCCCCATGGCAAAAACCTTTAAAAAAAAAAAAGATGTGCCATCACAATATTGGATATATCAAGGTTGAAATAGCTTCTCTAAGAATTATATCCCAAATGATTATTACCAAGAAAAATACATGTTACTGATTATGTTTTGTCATTGGGTCTGTTGGGCACAATCTCTTCTCTTGCCCATATTTTGTACAAATTCACAGGCCCAGACATGTTTTTTTTTTTTTTTGAGTAGAGAAAAATACATAGTCTCTCGAGTTGGTCAGTCTTGAGTTTTGAAGTGTACAGTTTTGAACAACTTAACTAAACTCATCTACAAAAGAAATAAAACCTATCTCTTAACTCCTATCTACAAAAATAGAAATGAAACAGTTTATTAGGATTAAATTATGTAATGAGTATAAAGGCCCTTGCACGTCATACATAATGAATACGAGTTCTGCCTATGCTTAGTCTCTCTCTGACCCAAAAATCTTCATCTTGGATAAGCCATGTTAGCATAGTGAAGGGCTGAACATAGATCAGATTTTGCTGCTAAAATTTCTCTCCTTTTTAAAAAATTTCCTGTGTGTGTGTGTGTGTGTGTGTGTTTGCAGCCCAAGAAGAGAGATGAGAACACATTCTTCTATGGGGGGGTGGAAAACCAGAATTCCTTTTCCTTTGTTTCTTCTTTGGGATTTTGGACACACATGTACTGGCGTTTTTCAAGCTGCTGGATCTGTGACTTCAACCATGCAGCTAGCTATGGGAGATCTAGCCACCTTTACCACTATGCCACTGACTGGGCCCACCATTTCTTTTACTTTGAGTCTAGTAGCTGAGAAGGAAAAACCCTCTTCAGATTTTATCTGATGCATTGGAATTTTTCTTTTACTTCAAAGATGGAAGTGCATCAGCACCATTCAGGGCTGTGCTTCAGGTGGTAACTGCCAGAACTGGCACAGTATGATACCATTCACCCTCTGACCTAAATTTTTATGGAGGAATAACCTAGAATTTCTCATTCTCCAACAGGGACCTGGTGCCTGTAGGAGGTGAAACACTTGCCCATGTTGTATTTTGGCTGTTTCCAGGCACTAAGGTTGATAACTTTCACGGAGAGAGCATGGGAAAGTGTGGGTTTCCATGTGAAGTTCAGTTAGCCCAAACAAATTGCTTATCTCTGTATACCATCACTGGAAAATGGATTAGGTTTACTAAATACTAGTATTTTTAAAGTTCTTTTTAATTTTAATTTTTTTTTTTTTTTAAAAAGTTTTTGCTCACCAGAAAAAAAGAGACAGAGATAGAAAGCAAGAAATCACCCCCCAGGGGGGATGGCCATGCCACAATCCCTTCTCCTCCATTCTCCTCTTGGGATCTTGGATCTTGGGCACGCATGCACACGTGCCTGGCATGAGTTTAAGCCGCCAGGTCCAGGACTCCAACCACGGTCGACTACATGGGAGTCCAGTGACATAGCCATTACGCTAACTGCTGGTCCTGAGTTTGTTTATTCTTTAAATGATAGTGACAGACACACGACATCTCTGATAGGGTCTTAACACTGGGTCCAGCTCTAAATCTCTCTCTCTCTCTCTCTCTCACACACACACACACACAAATACGCCTAGCATACCGAGGGGATGGTCTCCAGACTTGAACCAGCAAACTTCCCACCTTGGGTCTGCCTTGCAGAGCATTGTGTTTTGTCACTGAGCTACCAACTAGCCACCACTAGTTGGTAATACAGTTTTCATTGTGGGCTCTACTCAGTCAGTTTTTCTTTGGGTAGTAATATTCAATGTTTGTGGGGACCTTTAAAAAGTGTAAAATTCTGCAGATTGTTACTAATATATTGTGCTCCAGAAAGTAGTATTTGGCTTCTGCTGTTTCTTCATAGCTGGTAACAAAACTTGAGACACTCAGATTTCCAATCTGGTGATTCAGGGATGACCCAAAGGCCTGATTCTCTCAGATATCTGAGATTTTTTTCCATAATATGGGACATGTCAAATCTAGACATTCTGTTAATTCTGAAGAACTTTTGTATAAAAAAAGATATTCTTGACAAGGAATTGGAAGGGATGTGGTTAAGTCTCCTACCCACTGCTTTCCAACATTCCTTTAAAATAAAAAAGGAATGATGGGGCCAGATTGCAGTAAAACATGACACTCTGTAAGGTAGAACATCAAGGAAAAGTTCCTGATTCAAGTCCAGAGACTTCCCTTATTACCCTGGGTACACGTGTCTGTGGTCTGGGACTGGCTGCAGGCTGGTGGTAGATTGTGGCATTGAGACTCTGTTGTGGGTGCTTCTCGTCATGGAAGAAAAACACTTTAAAAAATAAAAGGAATGAAGAATGTCTTTCATTGAATTGCTATCTAGACCACCGTACTTTCCTCAGAGAATCAGTTGTCATGATATACCTGAGTTCCTAGAACATCATAGTCACATATTCCCCAAAGATTTGTTATTTTTTTCTTCCTTTTTCTTGTTTCTTTTCCTTCCTTCCTTCCTTCCTTCCTTCCTTCCTTCCTTCCTTCCTTCCTTCCTTCCCTTTTTCTTCCTTCCTTCCTCTCTTTCTTCTTTCTTTCCTCCTTCTTTCCTTCCTTCCTTTTCTTCTCCCTCTTTGTCTCTCTCTCTCTCTTTCCTTCTTGAGAGATTTTCACTTACAGATTGTGTATACTCACTGGAGAGAGAGACAGAAAGTAAGAAATCGCCCCACCCCCACCCCCCACCAGGGGGATGGCCAAACCACAATCTCTTCCCTTCCATTCTTCTCTTAGGATTTTGGGCATGCGCGCACATGTGCCCAAGCCTTGGAGTCTGGGACTTGAACCACAATCATCCATGTGGAAGTCCAGAGATGTTACTGTTTTACCATCTGTTGGTCCCAAGATTTGTTACTTTCTATTGCTATGAAATAGGTGTCTGTTGCTTTGTAACCACAAGACTTAGAACTTAAACATGAAGTATTCTCTCAGTTTCTGCATCAGGCACCCAGCAACAACTGGCATTTCCTGTTTAGGGTCTCTCATGAGGTGACAGTTGGGGCTTCAGTCATCTGGAGGCTTGACTGGATCTTAACTCTAAGCGACTAAGATGGCTGACTCACAGGGCTATTAGCTGAGAGACCTTACTTCCTTGTTACATGGACCTCTCTGTAGAGCTATTTGAATGTCTTTGCAACCAAGTAACTGGCTTACCCAGAGCAAATAATCCCAGAGGGAGGCAGGAAGAAGCCACAATGCCATTTTGTACACAGTTTTAGAAGTTATTCTTTGGCATTTCTACCACATTCTTTTTTTTTTTTTTTTTTTTTTTTGGTGGTGTTTCTGTTTGGGCCGTCGTCACAGACAGAGACAGAAAGCGAGAAATCACCCCCCAGGGGGGATGACCACGCCCCAACCCCTTCTCCTCCTTTCTCTTGGGATCTTGAGCACACACGCACATGAGCCCAGCGTGAGTTTAAGCTTCCGGGTCTGGGACTCGAACCGCGGCCGACTACGTGGGAGTCCAGTGACATAGCCATTACACTAACTGCTGGCCCCTCTACCACATTCTATTGAGAGTAACACAGGAACCAGCAGTTAGTGTAATGGCTATGTCACTGGATTCCCACATAGTCGACCGAGGTTCGCATCCCGGACCGGGTGGCTTAAAACTCACGCCGGGTGCGTGTGCGTGCCTGCCCAAGATCCGAGACGAGAATGGAGGAGAAGGGATTGTTGTGTGACCATCCCCTCTGGGGGGTGATTTCTCGCTTTCTGTCTCTATGTCTCTGTTTGTCTGGTGAGCGCACGCGCCCTATAGCGAAAACCTCTCCAAAAAAAAAGTGAGAGTAACACTTCTTGTGCTCTCACTTTTAACAGCCTTTGCTCAACCAGGTGACATGGGGTCCACCATTCAAAGGAAGGCGTATCCAAGGATAAACTTATGCACTTTAATAACAGTAACTCTTTCATCCCCTATGCCAAGACCTAGCTCCAGACATCTGGGACTTTTGTGGGCAAAAATTCAACCAGACCGGGCCTGTAGGTAGTGTGATGATTAAGGTGCTGGATCTCGCATGGCTGACTGCATGGTTTGAGTCCTGACCTGGTGGCTTGAAAATCACACCAGGCACGTATGCATATATACTTCAAATCCTAGAGGATTGTGGAGGAGGGATTGCAATCACACCCCAGTGGTGTGATTTCTCACTTTTCTTCTCTCTGGCAAGTGCATGTGCCCTATAGCAAAAATCGTAAAAAGAAAAAACAAAAAATTCTACCAAACCAGGTTTCCAAAGCTCATATGTTTGAGGGAGATAACATGAACTGCCAGGCCTCCTAAGTAAGACATGAGTCTGGAACTGGAATAGCATAATTTCTGCCCCATTCTTTTGACCAAAGCAAGTAAGAAGGCTAGCCAACATATAAGGGGAGAAGAAATGGACTATACTTGTTAATAGAAGGCACAGCATAAAAAACGGCCATCTTTCGGACCAGCATATGGCAGAATGGTTATGGCACTGAACTACCATGTGGTTGACCGTGGTTTGAGTTCTGGATTCAGTGGCTTAAAACTCACTCCAGGTATGTGTGGGTGCGTGCCCAAAATCCTGAGAGGAGAATGGAGGAGAAGGGAAGAAAAGATCGCTGTGTGACCATCTCCCTAAGGGGGTGATTTCTCACTTTCTGTGTCTGTAGGAAAAAAAAATCTCTTGGGGGGAGGGGAAGAATTCTCAGTACAAAGTTTCTGAACACACTTCATTTTTTCCCTTCTAAAACAAAGCTTGGCATATAGAAAAGCAAATAAATGCTCTGTTCTCAAGTAAAATTGTTAGAGGAATCAGCAGCAAAGGAACTTCCAGTTCCCCAGGGTGATAGTTGAGAAGGATAAACTCATGGGTAGGAGGTAGGTGTTTCTGATCTTTGAGTGTTGTATCTTTGTGTAATTCAGAAATTCTTTCTACAGTCTTTTGCCTTTCCCCCGATATGTGCTCACCAAAGGGAGATGGAGAGAGACAGAAGCTTTTTTTTGTTGTCACATGGCAATCCCTTCTCCTGCTTCTCCATCCTGTTGGGATTTGGGGCGCACATACCCACCTGCCATGTTTCTTAAACCTCCAGGGCGGGATTAGAGCACGGCTGGCCGTGTGGGATCTGTTTCAGTTACCCACTTATGGAGCAGGCCCAGTAACACAGACTTGCACAATAACGACAGTGAAGACACCCTCCAGAAATTTATCTGTAAATTTCTATCCAGTTTTCTTTAGCGACTGTTTCAAACATCTCTCATGCTTTTAACCGGGCCGTTGTATATACTCAGTGGAAAGAACATAAGATTTGGAATCAGACTGTGGTACAAATCCTCGCTTCGAAGTACATAAAAGCACTGTGTTTACTGTTAAGGAGTTTAACTGCTCTGAGCCTTAGTCTCTTCATTTGTTCATTGGGTAACAGTGCCTACTTTATGGGGATTGTTAGGTATTCAAGGAAAAGAGTTTGTGTAAATTAGCATATAACAAATGTGATCGATAAATATTACCTAGGAGGGAACAGGAAATAAAAAGGACTACAATGCTTTAAATGACAGATTTTTTTTTTTTTAAAGACAGGGTCTTGCAGGTCAGTAGGTGGTGTGGAGGTTAAGGCACTGGATTCCACATAACTGACTGAGCAGTTCGAGCCCCAGACCTGGCAGCTTGAAACTCACACTGGGGTTCTAGCAGGTAGCATGTGGTTAAGGCACTGGGTTCCCATATCCTTGAGTGCAATTCAAGTCCTGGATCTGGCAGCTCAGAACTCATGCTGGGCACATGTGTGCCCAAAACCTTGAGAAGAAAATGGAAGAGAAGGAATAGTGGTATGGCCATGCCCCTCAGGAAATATGGCAGTGGGCATGTGTGCCCCAAATCCCACTTTCTCTCTGTCTCTCTCTGATGAGTGTATGTGCCCTATTGCAAGAATCTCTCAAAAAGGGAAAGAAAATCACATTGGGTTCGTGTGCCCAAAATCCTAAGAAGAGACTGGCGGAGAAGGGATTGCAGCATGGCCATCCCCTTTGGGGAGGTGGTTTCTTATTTCTTTCACTCTGTTTCTCTCAGATGAGCACAAAACCAAAAGCCAAAAACTAACCAAAAAGGGTATTTTTCTGTCGTGATCTTTCTGCCTCAACTTTCCAAGTCACTGTATTACATGCTCATGTCACTACCTGTGGCCTTTAGGTTGGACCAGGAGCCAAACCTGGGCCTCCTAATGGTCTCAGTGTGCAGAGTATTCCATGTCAGCAAACCAATTTTAGAATGAAAAACATGCACTCAGAAACTCTGTACTAGGAATTCTAACAAAGGAGTGGATCTTGTTTTACCTTACTATGGTGGATTAAAGGTGGCCACATTTTTATGCTGTGCCTTCTATTAACAAGTATAGCCCGTTTATTCTCTCCTTAAATCTAGGCTAATCCTCTTACTTGCTTTGATCAGGAAAATACGACCATATAACCATAGTGGTTAAGGCACTGGACTCCCACATGGCAGATGGCTATTCAAGTCCCAGACTTTCTGGTTTGAAACTAATACCGGGTGCATGGGCATGGGTGCCCAAAGTCTCAAGAGGAGAAGGGATTACGGTGTGGCCATCCCATGGGGAGTGATTTCTCACCTGTCTCCTCTGTCTCTCTGTTGAGCACATGCACCCTGTAGCAAAAATCTCTCAAAAAAAGGGGGAGAGGAGGGTTAAAAAAAAAAAGTGATGGGAAAGCTTGCTCATACTTTTGGATAGAGCCTGATACAGAGTTATTCCACTGTCTGCTGTGGACATTAGTCCTTTCTGTTTCTCTCACCTTTCACTTTAATCTCACGTTTTCATTCTGGATTGCTTCTCTTTTCTTGATCTTCACCCCCTGCTTCTCTTTTCCAGGACAAACTTAAATGCCTTTCTCTTTGGATTTCCGTGATTTTGTCACCTTTCCACTCAACACTGAGGTCACGCCTTGCTCTTTTTAAAATCATACATGTCACACAGGAGCATTTGTTCTTATTTTAAACATTAATTTTGTTTATTGATATTATTTTTAAAATAATTATTTATTAACATTTTATTCATTCATTTATTTTTAAAAATTATTTTATTTAACATTATCTATTCATAATTTGAGCAGAGAGGGACAGAGTGAGACCGGGAGAATGAGAAAGCAAGCTGCCAGGTCCAGGATTTGAACCATGGTCAGCCATGTGGGAGTCCAGCGCCCCTAACCACCATGCCACCTGCTGGCCCCCTCATTCATTTATTTTTAATTTGGCAGAGAGAGACAGAGAGAAAGAAGGGAAGTGAGAAAGCAAGCCACCAGGTCCGGAACTGGAACTGTGGTCAGCCATGTGCGAGTGTCCAGCGCCTTAACCACCATGCCACCTGCTGGTCCCCATGTTTATTGATATTATTTTTCGGTTTGACCAGAGAGACACAGAGAGAGAGAGCAAGCGTGAAAGCAAGCCACTAGGTCTGGGACTTGAACCATGATAGGTCATGTGGGAGTCCAACGCCTTAACTACCATGCCACCTGCAGGCACCCCCGACAGGATCGAATAGTTACTGAGCACTGACATGCACCATTATATTAAGTGCTAGCGCTTACATCACACGAATTCTTTTACTCTTTCCTTCTCTCCTGCCTTTCTTTTTCCTCTTCTGGGAATGTCAGTCTCTAAATAAAAGCCATAATCGCCGATAACACGCGTTGAATTCTCAATCACCCAACATATTGCAGCCTGAGCAACTCCGAGGCGCCTGTACCATCAGCCACGCCCACTCAATGTAAACTCCCACTCCACATTTCCTGAAGAATAAAGGTTAGAAATGGGATCTCCAGGGTTTCCCTAGAACCTACTTCCGCCCACCCAGTACAAATGTCGAGTGATATCTGGAGGTGACCTTGTCAAAATTCAGGGAAGGCGTTCTACGTCTGCTTTCAACGGGACATTTAACGAGACATCTCACGTTTTTCTTTTTTTTAATCTCACATACTGGGACTTATTTTTTTTAAAAAAAGGCCGTAGGCAGAAACTCAACCAAATGTTATGACAACCAAATGTGTCTAAGGAAACTCCGCCAATCAGCGTGCGGGGCTGCCTCCGGACCTGGCCAATAAGAAGAGCGCGCCGTGCGTGGGGCCGCCCAATGGGGCGCGAGCGGCGCGGTATTTGAATCCTGGAACTCGGCGACAGCGCCGAAGATTCGCCGCCCTGCGGGTCCGCAGTGCACTCCTAACGGCGCCGCGGACGCCCGTGCCCTCCGGCTCCTGTCCGCCCTTCGCCGGGCCGGGGTGGCACCCTCGCCTTCCCTGTCCCTCATGGCGCTGCTCCGACGTCCGACGGTGAGTGATCCCGGCGACCCTCCACTCCCTCCCTGTCGGGCCGCGGCCCCGCAGCCCCTCCCCCGCAGCCGTCTCGGGCCTCTCCCGTGCTCCGTGTTTCTTAGTCCAAACTGGACTGCTCTTCCTTTCCCTGGAGCTTCCCACTTCTCTGGCGTTCCGAGCCCTAAGGCTGGCCCCCGCCCCTGTGCAGCCCCGGCAGGGTGAGCCTCCCGAGCCTGGCTGGCGAACTGGCTCAGCGGACGACCCCGAGGGCTTTGTTAAGAGAGCTCTCTCTCGCTCTCTCTAACCGCAGGTTCTTGAGCTTTCCTTCCCCTTTTCTCCCATCTCCTTCCCAGCTAGGAGATCTGTGTGTGTTTGCTGCGTGGAGAAGGACTGGAAGAAATTCTGTAGTCAATGAATTCTTTCTCACGTTGGATCAGGCCACTGCCATGGCTATTTCTTAGGTGTTTTACATTTCTCTTGGTTTCTTGTTTATTTCTGCATACTAAATCTTCCAGGCTAAGTTCACTCGTTTATGGGTTTGTCCTTTAAATTTTTTTTCTTAAGAGAGATTTTGCTTATAATTTGGACCCACGTGGCAGACAGAGTAAAGGATCCATGTTTGTTCATTTCATCTTTGCAAAAATCAAAGCGTTATAGCCTTTTGGATATTTTTCCTGTGGCCTTGAATTGTTCCCAGCTTTACTTGTGATGAAAACTGGAGGCCCTGACACACCTGGGTTCCATCATCCCGTCTACAAAGCTCGTTAAAAGCTGCCAATTTTCCCTTGCAGACAAATTGAAACTTGGTCACATTACCAGGCTTCAATCCATAAGCATTAAACTTTCAAACACTTCTTAATATTGGCAGTGGATGCTGGAAAAATTGAACAGTGTGACCTTTAAGAATCTCAATAGAGTGAATACATTTGGTATTTAATTCATATCCTGTTGTGGTTGTAAATCCAACTGACATGTGATTCGACCTACTTTAGCCTATGAAGTTATTTAATAGTCAAATTCTTTCTATTCAGGGAAGGCTTGAGTTTTACCTGACTGCTCTATCATGGTAGATACACTCAAATGACCCCCTTGAAGATTCCTTAAGATTAAGACCTCCAACACTCACAGATAGCATATAATGTTTTTCTTTATGAAATGCTTATTACTTCTGTAATAAAATTACTTTTTCTTTTCTTTTCTTCTTTTCTTCTTCTTTTTTTTTTTTGTATGAATTGCTTTTCCTAGCAGGTTTTGTTTCTAAGCACATTCAGTCTAAAGCAGGTTAAGGTCAACTGACAATTTTTATTTCATTTCAATTCAGCCTTTTCTGAATTTGAGAGCTAAAACTGTTGTTGTGGATTTCCATCCTAAGTAATCTTAACATAAGAGAGTTCGTGATATGACAACCTCATTTTAAAAAGTACTTATACGTGCCAGCAGGTAGTGTATGGTGGTTCAGGGCGCTGGACTCTCACATGGCTGACTGTGGTTCAAATCCTGCACCACTTGCTTTCTCATTTTCCATCTCCATCTCTGGTCAAATTAAAAGTAAATAAATACAAAGTTAAATAAAATAATTAATTTTTAAAAAAGTATTTCTAAAAGATTGGGTCTACAGAAACTTTTTTTTTTCAAGAATTATTTTTAATTTTATTTATTGTTTTTTAATTTGACCAGAGATGGAGATGGAAAATGAGAAAGCAAGTGGTGCATGATTTGAACCACAGTCAGCTGTGTAGGAGTCCAGTGCCTTAACTATCATGCTACCTGCTGACCCTACAGAAACAGGTAGCATGCCTTAACACCACGCCACTTGCTGACCCCAGCATATGGCATTGTTAGACATTCTAAAATGTACTCTTTCCTTCTGACAAATACATTTCAGCATATTCACCTTTTCCAAAACCATTGTAAACTTGACATTAGCAAAAATTATTTAAAATTGTCTCAACGTATCATTAACCTTTTATTTTTTAGGTGTCTAGAGATTTGGAGAATATTGACACGGGAGTTAATTCTAAAGCTAAAAGCCATGTGACTATTAGGCGTGCCGTTTTAGAAGAAATTGGAAATAGAGTTACAACCAGAGCAGTTCAAGGAGCGAAGGTAACAACCCTGAGGATTGAAAGGGCCTGCCCATATTGATTCTGTACAGCCGGGAGGGATCACCCAGACTATCTTGCCTTCTTCATATTTCTTTTTCCTTGTAGAAACCTCAGAACACGAAAGTACCAGTTCAGTCCAACAAAACAAATGTCAACAAACAATTGAAACCTATTGCTTCTGTGAAACCAGTCCAGATGCAAATGTTGGCTCCAAAGGTAGGAAGTTCTGAAGCTATAAACACACTTAATGGAATGGCCTTTTTTTTTTTTTTTTTTTTTTTTGCGATATAGGAAGCATATTTTCAGCAGGGGGTGGGCATGGCCACAACTCACAATCCGTTTTCCAGTCTTCTCTCGGATATGCAGGCACATGCACCTCATGTGTTTTGCAGGTGGCCAGGTCTGGGACTTGAACTATGTAATCATCCATGTGGGATCCAGCCACCTTGGCCACCAAGCCACTGCCTGGCCCAGGAGTACCTTTTCTTACTGAGACTGCAAGGTTGCCTTTTCATCATCACAGTGTTTGAAGAACATTGATAGCTAGAGCTGTACTTTGAAGCAGCAACGTAGGAAACGACTTCATATACCTTTTTGGATTGTACCCTAATTTAACATTCTCACCTTGAATAATCAAGTTAATTGCCTTACTACCCACAGCTAATGCTCTCAGAGTGAAATTTTGTAGGTTTTACTAAAATAGTCCTCTATAAGAATGGTCTTGCCAGTGAAGGCTTTGGAAGCCTCCGATTCCAAGACTCAGACTCACATAAGAATAAGGTAATGCCAAAATTCTAGGGGTGACACCTTGTCGTCTCCATTACTGGTCAGCTCAGTTAGAGTTAGGATGTGAATGAAGCTGTTGGCTTATTCTTTCTACCATGTTCAAGTTCATCCATCCTCTCATTCATAAACTACTTGTACAGCTACAAGCCAAGCATTGTTATAGGTGCTGGGATGATAACAATAACCACTTAACTGTCCTCCGCTCAAAAGTTCTTACATGTTAAAGACGTTTCAAAAGGAAACATTGGATTTATTTGAGAAATATATATATTGAGCATGCATTACTCATACCCAGCTGTATTAAGGCTGCTGAAGAGTCACGTTGCCTTCAGGAAACTTACCTGGAAAGGGCATATATACCTGAAAATTAAATTAGTAATCCTAAGAAATGATGTTAGAGTCCCCTGGGCCATGTATGACTGGAAGTCAAATGGCAGATGTAAGTGCTGGGAGAAAGCACTAGGAGTGGAGTGGTCAGGAGAATCTTCATGGAGTAAGCAGGCAATTTAAGGATAGGAGATGTTGTCAGGAAAGGGGTTAACTTTTGGGGGCACAAAACAGTAACGAAAATCAAGGCTCCAGAAAGGAAATAGGCCTCTAATCATGTACTTTGGTAAGAGAAACTGCAAGACTAAAAGTCAGGTGACTTGTGCAAGGAAACATAAGGTTAAGAGAGTTGTGGGTGGATTTGAAGGCATTGGAATTTGTCCTCTTAGGCAGTGAGAAAGCGGAGATTTCAAGGAGGATAGAAGTGATAAAGCAGTTTAGGGTGGTCATGAGAGAGAAGCTAAGTCAGGAGGGATTGTAATCATGCCAGCGAGAGCTGACAGGGTCTTGGTCCAGCCCACGTCTCCACTAAGTGCTTACCCATGAACCAGTATCCGAGAAACAGCATCAAATGTGTTAGGGTGCACCAGGACTCCTTTTAGTATTCAGAAAGAAAGTGCTGGCCCTGTAGCCTGATGATCGAGGGAGCTGGATTCCTGGGGGGTTGCCTGATAGTTATTGAATTCCAGCCCTGGCAGCTTGAAAAACACACCAGCTTGTGTGCACACCTGTCCCAGATCCTGACAGAATGGAGAAATGGACGAGAAGACACTGCTGTGTGATAATACCTCACTGCAGGGCGCTTCTTTCTCTTTCTCTCCCTGTCCCTCTGGTGAGTATACATGCCCTTGGCAATTAAAAAAAAAAAAAAAGAATGAAAGAAAGAATACTTTGGAGGACCAGTAGTTGGCGTAATGGCTATGTTGCTGGACTTCCCTGTAGTTGTTTGTGGTTCAAGTCCTGGACCTGGTAGCTTAAACTCACACCGGGTGTGTGCGTGCCCACGATCCTGAGAGGAGAAGGGTTTGTCACTTTCTGTCTCTCTGCCTCTCTGGCGAATGCAGCACCATATAGCAAAACCCCCCAACACCCCCCCAAAAAGAGAAAGAATACTTTGGATTTGTTGCTTGAAGTGGAAGAATAAATCCCTAAAGCATGTAAGTATGAAACCATTTAGAGAGTAAATAAGCCCAAAATAGGAAAGTCAGGAGTGGCAGGTAGCTTGGGAGAAGGTGTCCTGTTTGGCTTTAGATCTGGCAAGGGCACAGAGGTGTCACCCTGGAAGCTCTCCATCAACATCCGAGGGAGAGGGACAGACTGCGAGCCTTCCGCGCAGAGGCCACCGTGGAAAGCACTGGCTGATTATGAGATGGGAGACACAGGCTTCACATTGAGAGCCACTGCTCAGAGCCTATCCCATCAGCTTCCTGTAAGAGGCCTTTCCTTGAAAGTTTCTGGTGACCTAAACACCAAGCCCAAAGTTTGGTTTCAGACTTTGACCTCTGGCTGTCATGCAGCATTCCAGGTGGATGATGGAATATAGTTCCTCCCATGTAACATAGCAGAAGGACAGTTTGGGAATATATTTCAAATCGTTACTTCCATACCCAGTAAGTCTGTTTTTATAATTTATCCAAAGAAAATGATCAGAGAGATAGTCTTGAACTTCTAAAAAATTTTTTCTAGTTTTGTATTAGGGCATGTGCATGCACGAGAGAGAGAGAGAGAGAGAGAGAGAGAGAGATCCCCCCAAGGGATGGCCACGTCGCAATCCCTCCTCCTCGTATACTTCAGTAGAAGAAGCAGAGTAGTGGAGGGACCACTAAGCTCACCCACCTTCTGGCAGGTGAGCCCCTCTTGTCCCTCTCTGGGCTCCGGCTTTTCCTTTGCACCTAGTCTACTTGCAGAGTCGATGCTGCTCCCTAACAGGCAGTCTCTGGAGTTGTGGGCTGGCTAGCTGAGCACACAGGTTTCCAGCAACTTTCTTGGAAAGCTTATAATAGGGGTGATATGGTGGTTAAGGCACTGCCCATCCCCCCCACCCCCCACGTGGCCGATAACAGTTCAAGTTCTGGACCTGGGGCCTTGAAACTTATACCAGGCATGTGTGTGTGCATGCCCAAAATCCTGACAATGGGGGAGAAGGGTTTGTGGCGTGGCCATCCCCCTTGGGGGAGGAGTGGTTCTCACTTTCTGTCTCTCTGGTGAACGCACATGCAAAAATTTTTTAAAAAACACAAGCTGGACCAGCAATTGGCGTAATGGCTATGTCTCTCGTTTTCTTTCTCTCTGTCTCTGTCTGGCAAGTTCACACTATAGCAAAAACCTTTTCAATAAATAAATAAAATTTAAAAAATACTAATAAAAATGGCATTCTTGGGCCATCAGGTGGCAGGGTAGTTAAGGTGCTGGACTCCAATGTGGTTAACCACGGGTCAAGTCCCAGACCTGGCACCTTGCTTTCTCATTCCCCCACCCGCCTCCTCTAGTGAGTGCACATGCTCTATAGCAAATCACCTAATAAGGATAATAAATAAAATGAAATAAATAAGTCTAAAAATAAAAAGACTTAAAAAAATCATGCTTTAAAAAAAAAAAGGTTGTACTTATTTCCCTTTTTTATATATAGAACACTTTCAAGGTCTCAGTCAGGGCCCTTTGTGTTTCAGTTGCTTCATCAGCTACAGGGAAAAATGCCTGCCCTCCAGTTTCACAGAAGGATAGTTTGAATTGGGTTGTATGTGTGCAAACATCTGTTTTCATAGATACCTGGCTTATGTTATAAGCTTTTTTTGTTTGTTTTTTGGTTTTGTTTTTCTTCTTTTTTTTTTCGAAGAGGTTTTTGCTATAGGGCACATGTGCTCATCAGAAAGACAGAGACAGAAAGCGAGAAATCATCCCCCAGGGGGACCGGCCATGCCGCAATCCCTTCTCCATTCTCTTCTCGGGATCTTGGGCACGAACGCATGCGCCCGGTGTGTTTAAGCCACGAGGTCCAGGACTTGAACCACGGTCGACCACATGGAAGTCCAGCGACGTAGCTGTTACTCCATCTGCTGATCCCAAGAATGACTTATTTTTAAAGACAAAAAAAGCAGTTGTAAAATAGCCAAATAACAGAGAAGTGCCTCGAGTGCCTGGGATAAAAGATCAGCTTGTTGTTACTGTCCCTGAATCTCCGCTCCATCACCTTCCTCAAGCTTGTCAAGGGTAAGCCAGTCTGCCTGTACACGGTTCGGGTGCCCGTGAATGCACAGTGCATGTTTATTGCTCTAGATCACTAGCTCTCTGATTGGAGTCAACTGTTTTTCCTGGGGTCCTTCCCTCTTGCACTTAATTGACTTTGTTCAGCCATCATCAGTTTACTAAATAAAAGGACTGTGTTTTATTCAAACTTGTGTGAATATCTGTATGTTTACATATTCCTGTCAATCTGCCCACTGGGTATTCTCATCTCTGTAGATGTTGGCCTGAAAATGTTTAATCACAGGCTACTTTTGTCATCTGAAGTTTGTGGCAGCTAACTATTAGGTTGTCAGGAAAGTCATGTATTTTTCTATGCAAAATTGTGTCATGGCTTTCCTGATGACGCAGAGGCTCATGGGGTTTTTCAGTTTTGCTTGCAGCAGATACTGGACAGAGGTTGTCCAGCTGGCCTCTTGGGCTTAGGCAACTCCCTGAACAGTTGAGTGGGTTCTTTGAATAATTAAATTATATTGGTGTTTAAAGGAATGCCATTAATTGCCTTTTTTTTTTTTTTCCCTTTTCCTTTTCTTTTGCTATAGGACGTGTGCACTCACCAGAGACAGAGAGAGGGAGAAAGTAAGAAACCACTCCCAAGAGGGGCTGGCCACACCACGATCTCTTCTCTCCATTCTCTTTGGGATTTTGGGCACACACACATGCCTGGCGTGTTTCAAGTTGCTGGGTCCAGGACTGGAATTGCATAGTCGACCATGTGGGTGGGATCCAGCACTTCGGCCTCCATGTCACCTTCTAGTTCCCAAAGGAGTGCTTCAAGTAATTCTAAATTTAGGGCTAGTGCAGGTATCCTTGTTTTTTTTTGTTTTTTTTTTTTTTTTAAGAGGTTTTTGCTTTAGGGTATGTGTGCTTATTAGAGAGAGACAGAGACAGACAGAGAGAAGGTGAGAAACCACCTTCTAGGGGTGATGGCCTCACCACAATCCCTTCTTTATTCACCTCCCAGGATCTTGGGCATGCATGCACACACGCCCGGCATGATTTTCAAGTTCCGGGCCCGGAACTCGCACTGCAGTTGCCCATGTGGGTGTCCTGTGATGTAACTGCTATGCCATCTGTTGGTCCCCAAGTATCCTTGTTTTATCTTAGTGGCTTTAGAATGTGGCCAAACTCAGGTGTGCTTCTCATAGGACACAGATTAAACACTCTGGGAGCTAGGGCAGCACAGGAAGCAACGGGGTTAACTGAGTCCTTGAACCAGACTTCCTGTGCTGGCTGCCCTTTCTGGGGAGGGTGAAGAAGCTCACTTTAAACTGGAGCTATGTCAGATTCTAGTCACTCTTGGTAAATTCCATCAGCGATTTCACATCAAAAGCGCTTTGGATAGCATCTAAGCTGCTTAGCAGGGTGTTGCCCACCGCTGCAGCCAGCTTACACCTCACATGCTGTCCTCCCACCCACATCGATGTACAGGTCCAGCTGCCTTTATCTTCTTCATTTCCCCTGGTACTTTGCACTTTCCTTTTGTCCATTCATTTTCTTTGAGGTCTCATCCTCTCTGGTACCTCTTATTTATTCTAGTTCCTCGAGGTTCTCCCGCCTCCTATGGCGTGTATAGGAGAGATTGTCAAAAAAGTTTGTGGAAAATGCTTATGAAAAAACTGGAAGGATTTTGAAACTTTTTGCACCAAAATAAACTTGTACCATCCTGTTACAGCATGTCTGGACAGTATCTAGTTTGAGCCAGTCAGGATAAAACATCAGTTTGAGCAGAATATCTATCAGAACAACCTGAATTATGCTAAAATAGAAATGAGAACAAATAACAAATTTTTGGTGAGGCTTGTGTGGAAGAATAGTGAAATAATTAATGCATTACAAAAAGTTCCTGGGAACTGGGACCAGCAGTTAGCGTAACAGCTATGTTGCTGGACTCCCACGTAGTCGACTGTGGTTCAAGTCCTGGATCCAGTGGCTTAAACTCAAGCTGGGTGCTTTTGCGTGCGTGCCCAAGATCCCGAGAGGAGAATGGAGGAGATGGGATTGCGGCGCGGCCATCCCCCCTGGGGGGTGATTTCTCGCTTTCTGTCTCTCTGTCCGTCTGGCGGGCGCACACACCCTATAGCAAAACCCCCCCCCCCAAAAAAACAAAAAAAAAAAAACCATCGGAAAAAAACCCCAAAAAAAAAAAAATTCCTGGAAACAAACCCCAAAGAGACCAGCAGTTTATAAATGGATAACTCATGTTAAGAAGGAATGAGAGAGTGTTGAAGATGACATTCACAGCAACAGACCATCATGCCATTTTATCGAGAAAAAATGAGTCTTGTTTGTGCCCCGATGGGAGCTGCCGGACAATTCACCGCAGAAACAATAGCCAGCACCACAGGCATCTCGGCTGCTTCAGCTTAACAATTCTGACTGAAAAAGTTGAACAGGCTTTCTGCTTGATGGGTGCCCAAACTGCCACACTCAGATCAACTGCCGACAAGAGCAGAGCTTTTTGGTGGACTTCTTAGTCAAGAGGGATAAGATCCTTGGAAGAATTTTAACAGGACATGACACAAGGCTTTACCAGTAGGATCCTGAAGATAAAGCACAAGCAGAGCAATGGCCACCGAGAGGTGGAAGTGGTCCAGTCAGCGGAAAGTAGACTTGTCAAGAGCACTGGTCATGGCAACGGCTTTTTGGGGTGCCCAAGACATTTTGCTTGTTGATTTTCTGAGGGCCTAAGTATAATAACATCTGATTATTATGAGTGTGTTTTGAGAAAGTTAGCCAAAACTTAGCAGAATGCCTGGGAGGGTGTCACCAGAGTCCTTCACCACCACAACAGTGCTCCTGCTCACTCTTCTCATCAAACGTGGGCAATTGTGAGAGAGTTTTGACAGGGAATTATTAGGCATCTACCTTATAGTCCTAACTTGGCTCTGATTTTTTTGTTCCCTAATCTTAAAAAAGTCCTTAAAGAATATCCATTTGTGGGGCCAGCAGGAGGCATAGTGGTTAAGGCACTGGACTCCCACAAGGTCGACTATGGTTTAAGTCCCTGACTCAGCAGCTTGAAACTCATGCCAGGTGCTGTGCGTGCATGCCCAAAATCCCTAGAGGAGGGCCCAGCAGTTGGCGTAATGGCTATGTCACTTGGACTTCCATGTAGTTAACTGAGGTTCAAGTCATGGACCCGTTGGCTTAAACTCACACCAGGCACATGTGCCTCCAAGATCCCAGGAGGAAAATGGAGGAGAAGGGGATTGTGGTGTGGTCATTCCCCCCCCACCCTGGGGGGTGATTTCTCGCTTTCTGTCTCTCTCTCTCTCTGTCTTTCTGGTGAGTGCATGTGCCCTATAGCAAAAACCTCTCAAAAAAAAAAAAAAGGAAAAAACAGTCTTGAAATTGATGGCATATATGTTGAGATACAGAGTGGAAAGAAAGTGAGAAATCACCCCCCAGGGGGATGGGCCACTCCACAGTTCTTTTCTGTTCTTCTCGGGATTTTGTGCCCAGTGTATTTTCCAAGCTGCCAGATCTGGGATTTGAATATTGCGATTGGCCATGTGGGAGCCAGCTGCCTTAACACAGGTCCAGTCTTGAACTTGATGGCATATATGTTGAGATACAGAGTGGAAAGAAAGTGAGAAATCACCCCCCAGGGGGATGGGCCACTCCACAGTTCTTTTCTGTTCTTCTCGGGATTTTGTGCCCAGTGTATTTTCCAAGCTGCCAGATCTGGGATTTGAATATTGCGATTGGCCATGTGGGAGCCAGCTGCCTTAACACAGGTCCTAAAGTATGTATTTTTAATTTTTATCTTTTTTTTTTTTTTTGGAGAGGTTTTTGCTATAGAGTTCGCATGCTTGCCAGAAAGACAGAGAAAGAAAGAAAGTGAGAACTCACCCCCTAGCGGGGATGGCCACACCGCAATCCCTTCTCCATTCTCCTCTTGGGATCTTGGACATGCACGCACATGCGCCCAGTGTGAGTTTAAGCCACCGGGCCCGGAACTCGAACTGCCATCGACTACATGGGAGTCCAGTGACGGAGTCACTACTCCAACTGCTGGTCCCAATTTTTGTCTTTTAATTCCATTTTCCATAAGCATTTTGAAGTCCCCTGGCACCAGCATGCTTCTTGCTCAGCTGGTCCTTCCTAAGTTAAGACCTTTGATTTAAGAGGGAAGGCTGTATTTTGAACTGGTGAGGACTTCAACAACATGGGGGATTACAGGCACCTACCAACCCCTGTGCAGTGGAAAATTTGCATACAACTGAAGTCTATTTGTCACTTTGTTAATTTCCATGAGGGAGAGAGAAAGGTACCCCAAACTGGTTCCCCCTGCTGCAGTCCACTCCCAGTCTGAGCTGGCCCACATTTCAGTCACACACGTGTGCCGGCATGCTCAGGGATGTTCTGAACATGACCCTGGGGCGTTTTCCACGTGGGTCCAGTTGTATCACTGCTACACCACCATCTGGCCCGTGTGTGACTTGTCGATGCCCCTGAACTTAACTACGGACAAGCTATTGTTGACTGGAAGCCTTACTGATAACATAAGAATTAAGTTAACATGTTTTGTATGTAATATGTTAAAAAATGTATTCTTAGAATTAGCTAGAGAAAAGAAAATGTGGGTTTTTTTCTGAGAGAGATTTTGCTATAGGGTGCATGTGCTTGCCAGAGAGACAGAGACAGAAAACAAGAAATTACCCCCCACAATCCCTTCTCCTTTCTCCTCTCAGGATTTTGGGCATGCATGCACACATGCTTGGCATGAGTTTCAAGCTGCCTGATAAAGGACTTGAACTGTGGTCCACTATATGGGAGTCCAGTGACATAATCATTATGCCATCTGCTGGTCCCCAAGAAAATGTTATTAAGAAAATAACAAGGAAGGGCCAGCTTATGGCCTGGTGGTTAAGAAAGCTGGATCCCACATGGCTGATATTCCAGTTCAAGTCCCAGACATGGCGGTTTGGAAAACATGATGGGTACGCACATGTGCAAGCCCCAGACCCCGATAGGGTGGAGTAATGGAGAAGGTATTGCAGTGCACCCATACCCCATTGGGGGGTGCTCTCTCCCTTTCCCTCTCTCTGTCTCTTTCGTGAGTGCACTCACCCTGTAACAATTTTTTAAAAAAATGAATAAAGAAAAAGAGAAAACACATTTAAGTATAGAAAATTATTTGTGCGTAAAGAGGGTTCATGCAGTGCAAACCCATGTTATTCAAGAGTTTACTGTACTTTTTCTTCTTTTTTTTTTTTTTTTAGAAGTTTTTGCTATAGAGCAAGTGTGCTCGTCGGAGAGAGAGGGAGACAGAGAGACAGAAAGTGAGAAATCCCCCCTCCACACACACACATATTTGGAATGGCCATGCTGCAAACCCTTCTCTAGTCTGCTCTCAGAATTTTGGACACACACGCTCACTGTGAGTTTAAGCCACCGGGTCCAGGACTCCAACCTGGGTTGACTATGTGGGAGTCCAGTGACATAACCATTACGCCATCTGCTGGCCCTGAGAGATGACTGTACCGTGTCGCCATCATCTCTTCCTGTAAGGCCGGAACTGTTATCGTTGCGCGTTAGTGGAAATGAAGTTGCCCCGCTTATCGCACATATCGTTTTCATATTTTATTTCCCTATACGCACTCTTTGTAGCCAAGCAGTCCTGTTAGGTTTTACTTTGAAAAGTACCTCTTATTCTTTTTAAAGTAATTATTTATTTATACTTCATCACTAAATAATTGTTTTAACTTCATACATTTTTAATTTGTATGATTTTTATAAATAATCACCTGGTCAGCAGAAAATAAAAGAGTCATATGCTTTCTCGGTCTTTGCTTCCCCTTCTTGTTTTATTTATAGACAGGAACGTGTGATTCTGCTTTTCACTTGCCAGTTTCTCAATTTAGAGTGATTAGTTGAGGAGAAGAAAACATTTTGCTTTCAGAAAAGGCTCCTAGAGTGATCAGCTCCAGTGACCTCTGAACCCAGATGGTCACGTCTCTTTCATTTATTGAGCACCTACTGTAGAGGTGACAGTGTTTGAGGTACCTAACTGGATAGAACCAATTAAATAAATGGAGCTGTATGGACTTAAATTCTAGCAGAGGTAGAAAACAGTACACTTAATACACAAGTAAACGCTAGTGTATTAGAAAGTTTTAGGTTCTGGGGTCCAGCAGGTGGTGTGGTGTTTAAGGGCTCTAGACTCCCACATGACCAACCTCGATTTGAATCCCAGACCTGGTGGCTTGCTTTCTCCCTTTCTTTCTCCCTCTCTAGCTCTGTCCCTCACTGCTCAAATTGAAAGAGAGAGAGAGAGACACCAGCAGATGGTGTAATGACTACGTTTACGTTTTTGGACTACCATGTAGTTGACCATTGTTCAAGTCCCTGACCTGGTGGCTTAAACTCACGCCAGGTGCACATGTGCCGGAGACCCTGAGAGGAGAATGGAGGAGAAGGGATTGCAGCGTGACCATCCTCCCTGGGGAGGAGGGGTGATTTCTCGCTTTCTGTCTCTCTGTCTGTGTCTTTCTGGCGAGTGCACGCACCCTATAGCAAACAACTCTCAAAAAAATATAAAAAGAAAAGAAAAGGAAGGAAGGAAAGAAAATTAGTTACAGGTTCTATGAGAAAAACAAGAAAAATGATGAGGTGTGTGTAGGGTGAGATAGAGGTCTTCAGACTGAAGGGAGATAGTCATTTAATTTATTCAAGAATTAATTTATTGGGAACCAGAGGTTAGTGTAATGGCTATGTCTCTGGACTCCCACGTAGTCGACTGTGGTTCGAGTCCCGGACCTGGTGGCTTAAACTCACACCAGGTGCGCGTGCGTGCCCAAGATCCCGAGAGGAGAATGGAGAAGGGATTGCGGCGTGACCATCCCCCCTGGGGGGTGATTTCTTGCTTTCTGTCTCTGTGTCTCTCTCTGTCTTTCTGGTGAGTGCACGTGCCCTATAGCGAAAACCTCTCCAATGGAAAAAAACAAAAGAATTAATTTATTGTTATTTTTAACACCAGAGGGCACATACATGAATGGGGTGAGAGGAGAGTGAGAAAAATCACCGCCCAGGAGGGACGGCCATGCCACGGTTCCTTGTCCTCCAGTCTCCTCTTGGGGTTTTGGGCATGCACGCACATGTGCCTGGTTTGATTGTCAAGCCCCTGGATCCAGGATTCTAACCACAGTCGACCATATGTGAATCCAGCCGCTTTAACCACCACTCCTCCTGCTGGCCCTGGAAGTGGTGTTTTTAAATAGGAGTCAGGATAGAAAGTTGAAGAAGGCAAGGAAATACCCAGGCAGGTAGAGAACCAGTAGTCTGGTGGGGGGAGCCTGTGCAGCGAGGGCAGCCATCCAGGAGGAGAGAAGTAGGATCTAGGCTGGGAAGGGCGCAGGCCAGGCCGTGGAGCTCACAGGGCCCACGGCCCCCGTGAGGGCTTGGATTTCTCTCTGAGCCAGTTAGTTTTAAACAGAGAAGTGTCTCCTCCAACACATCTGCACAGGGCTATGTAAGATTCGCCAGAGGCGCGTGTGCTCACCAGGGGTTGGGGGAGTGAGAAAGTACCCCATGGGGTGTGGTCATTGCAGAAATCTCCTCTCCATTTCTTGCTCCTTTTGGGATTTTGGGTACACACATACTCCTGGTAGGTTTCTCAAGCTGCCTGGTCTGGGACTTGAACCACAAAATTGGCCATGTGGGATCCAGTCACCTTCACCACCATACCACGACTACTGGCCCCATCTGTTATGTCTTGAGTTCCTCAGCACAATTACCTGTCAATGTATTTACTTTGGAGCCAGCAGGTGGCATGGTGGTTAAGGCACTGGACTAGTGGCTTGCTGGACCTAGTGGCTTGCTTTCTCCCTTTCTCTCTGTCTGTCTCTCTCTCTGGTAGTACATGTGCCCTATAGCAACATTAAAAATAAATAAATATATAAAAATGAAAAACTTCTTTAAAAAACTATTTGCTTTGATCTTAAGCATGCGCGTGACATGTTTAAGCCAGCTCTTTCTGCACGTGGTTGTCGTTGAGGCTGCCTCTACTGGAGTAATCTGTGTGCTGTCGTTTGTCCCTGTAGAGCCTGTCTCCCACACCCGAGGACGTCTCCATGAGGGAAGAGAACCTGTGCCAAGCTTTTTCTGATGCCTTGCTCTGCAAAATAGAGGATATCGATAATGAAGACTGGGAGAACCCGCAGCTCTGCAGCGACTACGTTAAGGACATCTACCAGTATCTACGGCAGCTTGAGGTGGGCAGGCCTTTGTGCTCTGGTCGAACAAGCAACGTGGAATTGACCGCATGTCTGGGAAGGAACGAGGTCAGCTTCTGAAACTTGTCTCTCCACCAACAGGTCGTGCAATCCATAAGCCCGCATTTCCTAGAAGGAAGAGATATCAACGGACGGATGCGAGCCATCCTGGTGGACTGGCTGGTGCAAGTGCACTCCAAGTTCCGGCTTCTGCAGGAGACCCTGTACATGTGCGTCGCCATCATGGATAGATTCTTACAGGTAAGTGTGACAGTTGGCTCCCCAAACATCACATGCATGCCTTGGGGACAGAAGGCTAAGGTGTGGTGTGTTCTGAATAAAAGGCCAAACACCAGTTTATGAGGAGCCAGAGAACTTCAGGTGCTGAAGAGGGAAGTAGCCTCTGGTGATGGGTGATGTTGGCCAACGCCGGGCATTTCTGTAGGGTCCGTCTGCTGACAAGTGCTTGGGGCGCGCTGTCTCACCAGAGCAAATATGTGGCCGTCAGCGGTCCTGGGAGTCAGCCTAACCCCTGTGGCACTTTTAGACCCTGGTTTCCCTGGCCTGTGTGCACAATTTCCATAGTTTGGTACCCTTTGGTGTTAGGTTTCCTCACCTGAAAAATGATGAGTTTAGCTAGACAACTTCAAAGTTTCTAGCTAGGTGTGGCATTAAGTCACCCAAGAAGTAAGAGAGGGAGAGGCAATTTTTTTTTTTAAAGAGAGATTTTTGCTACAGGGTGCATGTGCTCACTGGACCGACAGAGAGAGATGAAGAGACAGAACGTGAGAAATCACCCCCCAGGGGGGATGGCCACACAGCAATTCCTCTCCTCCATTCTCTCGGGATCTTGGGCACGCATGCACACATGCCTGGCATGAGTTTTAAGCCTCTAAGTGCAGGACTTGAACCTTGGGGGGCCATGTGGGAGTCCAGTGCCTTACTACTATGCCACCTGCTGGTTTTAGGCAGGTTATTATTTAAAGGAGGAGGGGTATGTGTGTGGAGTGGACTGAGAAAGTGGGCCATGAAGTAAAGAAAGATAGAAGAAAATAAACTGAGGCAAAAGTGATCTTCAAAATACTTATCACCTGGTAACGCAGACGCTGACCGGTTAGAGGTATCAGACACCCATTTCTGGTGTGTTATCTACCAAGCAGCAGCCCTGCAGGCAGGATTTATTTATGTAAAGCCAACATTCATGATACGGGTTTAGATAAAGTACAAATTCTGCCCAAACACTATAGCAGTGGGTAGGTTTGTGATATCTGCCCTGAGGTACTAGCAGATCTTGAGTTACCATCTAGGTTCAACAATGTTCAGTATGTATTCCCACTGAGGAGGAAAACATTAATTCTTTAGGTAAATTTTCTCTTCTTTATTTAAAAGAATTATTTCATTTAACTTCATTTATTATTATTATTATTATTATTTTCCAGTTTGATCAGAGAGAGAGTGGGGGAGGGAACGTGAGAAAGCAAGCCACCAGGTCTGGGACTTGAACCGTGGTTGGCCATGTGGGAGTCCAGTGCCTTTAACGACCATGCCACCTGCTGGCCCCTGGTAGACTTTCAATAATGAAAATTGAAGCAAGAAAAGTAAAGTCTCAGTTCAAAAACAAAAAGGAAATGAGGGAGGCAAATACTGTAAACTGAGGTTTTCCCTGACTCTGAAGCATCACTCATAGGTTCTCGGAGTGGAATAACGGGTGCGCTTGTGGTGAGGGTGAAGGCATAGCCGTCTGACGCGGCCTGTGCTGGTTCAGCACTTGCAGGGCGTGAGCACCGGGCAAGGGCTGCGCACTCGAGTCGACGCGACGTGAGAGAGTGACCAGAAGCTTGGTCACCAGGCTTGCATCCTGTCCCCCACGCTGGGTCTGAATCTCTGCCCCGGCCCCTCTCTTTGTAACTGAGGATAAAAATGTGTACTTGCTAGGGTTACTGTGAGGCTCAGTGAGGTCACATGTACACTCTTGGCGCTGGCCTGGATCGGTTTCAGCAGCAGAAGTGCTGTGGTCAGGGGTGGCTCCTTTTTTTTGTTTTTAAAGAATTATTATTCTTGGGACCAGCAGTTAGCGTAATGGCTATGTCGCTGGACTCCCATGTAGTCGACCGCGGTTCGCATCCTGGACCCGGTGACTTAAAACTCACTCTGGGCACGTGTGCGTGTGTGCCCAAGATCCCGAGAGGAGAATGGAGAAGGGATTGCGGCGTGGCCATCCCCCCTGGGGGGTGATTTCTCGCTTTCTGTCTCTCTGTCTCTCTCTTGTCTGTCTGGCGAGCGCACGCGCTCTATCGCAAAAACCTCTCCAAAAAAAAAAAAAAGAATTATTATTCTTTTTTAGAGAGATTTTTGCGATAGGGCACGTGCACTCACCGGAAGAACAGAGAGACAGAGAGAGAAATCACTCTTTGCCCGGAGTGAATCACCCCATGCCTCCATTCAGTTCTTGGGGTTTTCAGCATGCACACACACGTGCCCCGCATGAGTTTTAAGCTGCCGGGTCCGGGACTCCAACCACAGTCAACTATGTGGAAGTCCAGCAATGGATGCGATCTGCTCTCCAGATTTATTTATTTTATTTTTAAATTATTATTATTTTTAAATTTGCTATAAGGCACTTACCAGAGAGAGAAAGGGAAAGTGAGAAAGCAAGCAACCAGATCTGGGACTCAAACTGCATTCAACCATGTGGGCGTCCAGTACCTTAACCACCATACCTAACCTGCTGGCCCCCGCCATTTCTACCCTTAATGTTCCTGTCTGTTCTGCTCCCTGAGGACCGTGAGCAGAGTGACACTCACGTCTCCAGTGCTCGATTCCTTCTCACATTCTTCTTCCTTCTTTTTTTTTTTAAGATTTTTTTTGCCTTTGGACATGTGTAGCTCACCAGAGAGAGAACAGAGAGAGACAAAGTGAAAGTGAGAAAGCACGCCCTGGGGGAGTGGCCATGCCACAATCTTTTCTACTCTCTTCTCTTAGAATTTTATGCATGCATGCACGTGTGCCTGGCGTGTTTCTCGAGCTACCGGGTCCAGGATTCGAGCCATGCTGTTGACCATGTGGGACTCAGCACCTTCACCACCACACTACTGACTGGGCCTTCTCTTGCGATTTTTTTTACCCAGAGCCCAGTCCTCCTGTTCTGGTGACTTTGGCCACATTTATCTTCCGTAGGTTCAGCCAGTCTCACGTAAGAAGCTTCAGCTAGTTGGAATTACCGCTCTGCTTCTGGCTTCCAAGTATGAGGAGATGTTTTCTCCAAATATTGAAGACTTTGTTTACGTCACAGACAATGCTTATACCAGTTCCCAAATCCGAGAAATGGAAACTTCCATATTGAAAGAACTGAAATTTGAGCTGGGTCGACCCTTGCCACTCCACTTCTTAAGGCGCGCGTCGAAGGCTGGGGAGGTGAGTGCCCGAGCTCTGTTGGAGACTCTGCTCTTTGCTTCGACCTGATTTAATGAAGTGATAGCTTACACATTTATAGGAAGGACGTGTCCCTCAGGGAAGTCTTCTTATTCATGTAGAGAAAAGACCTCATGTTCTATGTTTGGCCATATTGTAGGGAAGAGCAGATAGTGAGGAGAGTGAGTGAGTTATGTGGATGTGAGTTCCTAGGCCTTTGCCAGGAATTTGCAGGTAGTTGTAGCATGTGTGCCCCTTACTGTCCCTGGCTGTCCTTTCACAGGTGGACGTCGAACAGCACACACTAGCCAAGTACTTGATGGAACTGACTCTCATTGACTACGACATGGTGCATTATCACCCATCTAAGATCGCAGCGGCTGCTTCCTGCTTGTCTCAGAAGGTCCTTGGCCAAGGAAAATGGGTGAGGAAGAACAGAGAGACAGAGAGAGAAATCACTCTTTGCCCGGAGTGAATCACCCCATGCCTCCATTCAGTTCTTGGGGTTTTCAGCATGCACACACACGTGCCCCGCATGAGTTTTAAGCTGCCGGGTCCGGGACTCCAACCACAGTCAACTATGTGGAAGTCCAGCAATGGATGCGATCTGCTCTCCAGATTTATTTATTTTATTTTTAAATTATTATTATTTTTAAATTTGCTATAAGGCACTTACCAGAGAGAGAAAGGGAAAGTGAGAAAGCAAGCAACCAGATCTGGGACTCAAACTGCATTCAACCATGTGGGCGTCCAGTACCTTAACCACCATACCTAACCTGCTGGCCCCCGCCATTTCTACCCTTAATGTTCCTGTCTGTTCTGCTCCCTGAGGACCGTGAGCAGAGTGACACTCACGTCTCCAGTGCTCGATTCCTTCTCACATTCTTCTTCCTTCTTTTTTTTTTTAAGATTTTTTTTGCCTTTGGACATGTGTAGCTCACCAGAGAGAGAACAGAGAGAGACAAAGTGAAAGTGAGAAAGCACGCCCTGGGGGAGTGGCCATGCCACAATCTTTTCTACTCTCTTCTCTTAGAATTTTATGCATGCATGCACGTGTGCCTGGTGTGTTTCTCGAGCTACCGGGTCCAGGATTCGAGCCATGCTGTTGACCATGTGGGACTCAGCACCTTCACCACCACACTACTGACTGGGCCTTCTCTTGCGATTTTTTTTACCCAGAGCCCAGTCCTCCTGTTCTGGTGACTTTGGCCACATTTATCTTCCGTAGGTTCAGCCAGTCTCACGTAAGAAGCTTCAGCTAGTTGGAATTACCGCTCTGCTTCTGGCTTCCAAGTATGAGGAGATGTTTTCTCCAAATATTGAAGACTTTGTTTACGTCACAGACAATGCTTATACCAGTTCCCAAATCCGAGAAATGGAAACTTCCATATTGAAAGAACTGAAATTTGAGCTGGGTCGACCCTTGCCACTCCACTTCTTAAGGCGCGCGTCGAAGGCTGGGGAGGTGAGTGCCCGAGCTCTGTTGGAGACTCTGCTCTTTGCTTCGACCTGATTTAATGAAGTGATAGCTTACACATTTATAGGAAGGACGTGTCCCTCAGGGAAGTCTTCTTATTCATGTAGAGAAAAGACCTCATGTTCTATGTTTGGCCATATTGTAGGGAAGAGCAGATAGTGAGGAGAGTGAGTGAGTTATGTGGATGTGAGTTCCTAGGCCTTTGCCAGGAATTTGCAGGTAGTTGTAGCATGTGTGCCCCTTACTGTCCCTGGCTGTCCTTTCACAGGTGGACGTCGAACAGCACACACTAGCCAAGTACTTGATGGAACTGACTCTCATTGACTACGACATGGTGCATTATCACCCATCTAAGATCGCAGCGGCTGCTTCCTGCTTGTCTCAGAAGGTCCTTGGCCAAGGAAAATGGGTGAGTGAGGCTTCTAAGAGGAAGTGGAGTAAGCTCTATCATTGCCCCTCGTAGGAAGGGCCTTGGGATTCCACAGTGTTATCCTTGAAGCCATTGTTAGAAGTCCAAAGACCTAAAAGAAAGGTGACTACACCACTATACACAAATGTGTATGTGTCATAGAGTTGGGCCTTGGCATTCCAGTGTTATCCTTAGAAGTCCAAAGACCTAAAAGAAAGGTGACTACACCACTATACACAAATGTGTATGTGTCATAGAGTTGAGGAGAAAGAAGGCCACGAAGAACAGAAAGTATGATTTCCTGGATATTTTGTTAAGTAAAACAAATAAGTTGTCAAGCATGCAAGGAAAAGCAAGGCTAAGACTTGACTGAGTCAGCCAAGAAAGACAGAATGAGCCTCTTTTAGAGTCACATGCACAGCCAAAGATGCCAGCTCCCTGGGTCCTTGTCACGCACCCAAATGATGACTGCAACACAAGTCATGGGGTCCTCTGTTATGGAGAAACCACTTCTAGACTGCCATTAAGGGCCGGCCTTGTAGCTAGTGGTTAAGCCAGATCCAACATGGCTGACTATAGATTTAGTCCTAATCCGGAGGGCTTGTCAAACATGCTGGGCATATGTGTGTGGGCCCCAGATCCTGCTAGGATGGTGAAACAGTGGAGAAGGGATTGTGATGTGACCACACTCTGATGGAGGGTGCTTCTCCCTCTCCCTATCTCTTTCTCTGTCCCTTTCTGGAGAGTATCCTCTGGCAATTAAAATAAAAGTTAAGGAGCCAGTAGATGGTGTAGTGGTTATATCTCTGGACTCTCACATGGTTAACCACGGTTTTAGTCTCAGACCCAGTGGCTTGAAACTCACACCAGGCGTGTGTGTGTGTGCATTCCCAAAATCCTAGAACGATAATGGAGGAGGAGTGTGGCCATCGCCTCTGGAGGGTGATTTCTTACTTTCCCTTTCACTATCTCTCTGGCAAGTGCATGCACCCTAAGGCAAAAAGCTCTTAAAAAAAAAAGTTAAAATAAAAAAATTTAGTCTGTTGTTGGGGTCAGCAGGTGGCGTGGTGATTAGAGTGCTGGACTCCCACATGGTGAACCATGGTTTGAGTCCTGGACCTGGCAAGTTGCTTTCTTACTTTCTCTCTCTGTCTCTCTGGTTAAATTAAAAACAAAACAAAACAAAAACAAAAACAAAAAAAAACACGAATAAAATTGAGTGCATAATTCTTTTTTTTTTTTTTTGGAGAGGTTTTTGCTATAGGGCGCGTGCGCTTGCCAGACAGACAAGAGAGAGACATAGAGACAGAAAGCGAGAAATCACCCCCCAGGGTGGATGGTCACGCCGCAGTCCCTTCTCCTCCATTCTCCTCTCAGGATCTTGGGCACGCACGCACACGCACCCGGCGTGAGTTTTAAGCCACCGGGTCCGGGACGCGAACCGCGGTCGACTATGTGGGAGTCCAGCGACATAGCCATTATGCTAACTGCTGGTTCCCAGTGCATAATTCTTTATAAAAAAATAAATTAGCCTGCTGCTAAGCAGTTTTACAGACTGTAGTGGTCACTGAGAGCAGCGTGGCAGAGAGCCCGATGAGAACCAGGAGCCTGCCAGGGGAGATGGAGCAAGGGAGATGGTGTGGGGCAGCTCCCGCCAGGGCTGCCATTGCTCGCTGTTCCAGGAGGGTCACAGAGCATTTGGCCAAGGCAGATCAGCTGTGGGTCAGGCCTTTGCCCGTGTGGCTGATGTGGATACACAGAAAGTGGCAGGGAGGGGGACTGATCCCCTGTCCAAACAATTAGACGTAGTAGTTAGTGTTTAATGTTGAAAGAGTGGATGTGTGCACATATTTGTGTGAGAAGAAGGAGAAGAAATTGAAGCATGGCCTTCCCCCCAGAGGGGTACTTCCTTTTTCACTCTCACTTTCTGTCTACCCATGAGTGCACGTACCCTATAGCAAATGAAAAGAAAAAAGACTAAAGACACAAATGAGAAAGCAAGAAATCACCCCCCAGGGGGATGGCCACACCACACAATCCCTTCTCCTCCATTCTCCTCGGGATATCTTGGGCACGCACGCACACATGCCTGGTGTGAGTTTAAGCCACCGGGTCCAGGACTCGAACTGCACTTCCTTTTTCACTCTCGCTTTCTGTCTACCCATGAGTGCACGTACCCTATAGCAAATGAAAAGAAAAAAGACTAAAGACACAAATGAGAAAGCAAGAAATCACCCCCCAGGGGGATGGCCACACCACACAATCCCTTCTCATCCATTCTCCGCTCGGGATCTTGGGCACGCACGCACACATGCCTGGTGTGAGTTTAAGCCACCGGGTCCAGGACTCGAACTGCGGTCAACTACATGGGAGTTCAGCAACATAGCCAGTACACCGACTGCTGGTCCCTAGTGAAATTATTCTTAAATGTGCTTCCTTGAGATCTAAACCTATTACCTATTGATTTTCTAGGTTTTGGGTTTTGTTTTCCCCCTTTTTTTTCTTTTATGAGAGTAAACAAGGGAGGTAAGAAGAGGTGGAGAGAGAAGGAAAGGGAGAGAGACAAAGATGGGCATCCCAACAGGCTCCAGCCATGTTGCAACCTCCTCCGCACCTCTCGGTTAGGATGAGAGGCACAGGAAGCCATGTTCAGGGTGTTCAGGTTGCCTGGGGAAGTGAACCCGTTTCCCAAGTGGCTTTCAGCAGTGGTCAACTGCTGGTCAATCCTCTCTGTTTTCTGGGAATTGAATTCAAAATACCAGTAGTTGTGTATTATTTCAGTATTTACTCCTACTTAGTCCTTTTTTCTCCCTTCAAATTATGTTAGGATTAATATTGAACTCTGTGCTTTATTTTGCCAATTATACTGTGCAAATAAAAATAATGTATTTTACCTTTTAGAATTTTATCATGAAACTCTGAAATAAAGTCTGTTTATATATCTTTTTAAAAAAGAATTATTTATTTATTATTATAATTATTTAAAATTTGCTATAGGGCTTGTGTGCTCATTAGAGAGAGAGAGAGAGAGAGAAACCCCCCAGGACTGGGACTTGAACTGCTGTCAGCCATGTGGGAATCCATCACTCTGACAGCCACACCGGTTTATCTATCTTTCAACATGATATGTCTTTATCATTTATTTTATTTATTTTTTCACGTGTGCTCACTTAGAGAGACAGAGAGCGAGAGAGAGAAAGTGAGAAACCAAGTCTCCAGGTCCGGGACTCGAACCGCAGTCCAGCGCCTCAAACCCCGCCACCTGCTGGTCCCCCATGATATGTCTTTATCAATAGGTGTCCTTTTGCTTGCATCTTGTTCTCTGGGAGGCTGGTCGTGAGGCTGGATGTTTTGGCCTCTGCATTCTCTGGTGCTGAACTCTACAGGGGCTGGCAAGAGCATCCTGGGTGGCCTGAGGTCTTCAGATGTTGTAGATGGCTGCTTAATGGCTTATTTCGAAACTGGGACCTTCCCTGACTGACACCCACGGGAGTGTCGGGGCTCTCATCTAACAGCAGCTGCTGCTGGGCAGGGTGGTGAGGGAGGGATGTGCAGCCCTGCCCAGCCGTAAAGGGGCACTTCCCTGGCTTCATTTCTGCTCTGTCCCGTTTTTCATTTCCTTTCAGGGTGGTGATAGGGGTAAGCACGGAAGACTTGTTACTTCAAGTACCGTAGATGCCTTCTTTGAAAACATAATATGGGATTATTGGCACTTGAGTTAGCTAAGAGCTTCACATACGTGATATAGTTAAGGTGCTGGACCACAGTTCAAGCCCTGGGCCACCTGATGGCTGGAAAGTCACACCAGGCTCATGTGCGCGTGCTCAAAACGAGGAGAAGGAACTGTGGCATGGCCATCTGCCCTGGATGGTGATTTCTCTTTCC
>NW_006159521.1:7283008-7287095 GCF_000334495.1 Tupaia belangeri chinensis | reverse complement strand
CTATTTTTCCCCCGGCGTCAGGCCCGGGCCCAGCCTGCATTTACTGGCTGCATAGCTCTGGTGTAATGCTGAGGGCTGTGGCCGCATTCCGGAAGGTACCGACGTCCTTTCACAGCGGGTAAGCGGTGTCAGCAGGTGGAAGAGGCTGCGTCTTGCCCTCAGTCGTGCCTCCCCGTCGTCGCCCTGTGTTTCAGAACCTAAAGCAGCAGTATTACACGGGGTACACGGAGAGCGAGGTCACGGACGTCATGCAGCACATGGCCAAGAACGTAGTGAAAGTGAACGAGAACCTGACCAAGTTCATCGTGAGTACCGTCCGTCCTTCGGCCGTGGGAGCGCCGGCTTCTGGGTCTTGCACCTGACAGTGTGTTTGCGCACACCGGAAAGCTGTGAGCGAGTGTGTGTGCTTGCATTTCATGTCAGCATGTCGTTTGCCTATGTGAGAGGCTATTGGGTTGTCGGAAAAGTCATGTTGCATCTTTGTGTAGAAAAACAGAAAATATTCATCATGACTTTTCCGACAACCCAGTATTTTCACACTGATTTTTATTTAATGTTCCTCTAGTCCAGCGGAGGATGGAGCATACCAATAAACCCTGAAAGCAAACTCGGCTTTGCAAAAAGATGGACTAACCATGAAGTTCATTTCCTTCAGGAGAGAGACAGGACCCCGCGATAGGGCTTCGCACTGGCCCGTCCCGGCCTGCAGCCAGCCAGGGTCGTGGGCGTGGAGGCAGCCCTGAGTCCCAGCCCAAGCCTCACGTGGGTCCTCCATCTCGCAGCTGCGCCAGCTGCCTGCACCCCATGGCTGGGCTTGTGTTCGTGTATCCCACGCTCAGCCCAGCATCTGGGGGGGATGTGACCACTAGGCATGTGTCCGGGATCAGCAGGGCCACCCTGCATGCCCATGTGGCAGTCCTGGCTTACCAGGGACACCACCCAGGGCCTTTGTCCAGGATCTTTTGGGGTAGCGACTGAAAGGCCCCTGATTAGTAAGTGTGGCGACAGGAGAGGAGTCAGCAGCCCCTTTAGGAATTCTCTCCTGTGTGTGATGCTGGCTGTCGGTGCTCACCCTGGCCTGTGCACAGAGGCGCCTCGCTTCCTCTCGTAACTCAGCTCCCTTCAGTGTGCCCCGGGAGCGCTGTGTGGTGTCAGTGCTGCGGTGTCCACGGTCCGGGGTTGCTAAGCCGTAGTCTCCGCTCACTGTCACGGCCCGTCGGTGCTGCCATGCCCTGTGTGGCAGCAGCATGTATCCGGATGGCACCTAGGCCTCACGGCAGTTGCCACCTGCCCTCCCTCTCGTAGCTTCTGGGGCACAGCCTGCTCCTCGGACCTGGAGGCACTTGTCCCATTGCCGTGCCCGCCGCTGGGCTTCAGTCGGCGTTGGAGGGGGAAGGCGCCAGGCAAGCCGGCATTTTTTCTTTTTTTTTTTTTTTTTTAAGAATTACTTTATTCAGTTTTTATTTATTCATTCATTTATTTAATTTGACTAGAGAGAGACACACAGGAGGAGAGAGAGAGGAAAGTGAGAAAGCAAGCTATCAGGTCTGAGACTCGAACCATGGTTGACCATATGGGAGAGTCGGTACCTTAACCACCACGCCACCTGCCGGTCCCCAGCCCAGCAATCTTGACTGGCTCCGGTGCTTGGGCATTGTCATGCCACCAGCAGACGGTGGCTATAGAAGTGGCCAGGGTTGAGGTCTAGAGTGGGGCCCGACAAACCTTACTCACAAATCCCTCCTGCAGGCTGTCAAGAACAAGTACGCGAGCAGCAAGCTCCTGAAGATCAGCACGATCCCCCAGCTGAACTCCAAAGCCATCAAGGACCTCGCCGGCCCCCTGATGGGGCGGTCCTAGGCTGCCCTGGCCCGCGGACGGGTCCTCCTCCGTGCACTTTTCTTACCGGCTTGGAACTCGCGACTTTGTAGATAGCCCTCCTGTCTATTTCATTAAACCTTCTGTCAGACCGATTTTCTAAACACATATTGAGGAAAAATAAAGCTATTGATTTTTCTTCTGGTATCCCCGTGCATTTATTTGCCTATTCTGTAAGGGAGGCAGCAGTGCGTGTGGCTTCAACCAGTGCCCTGTGAGCTACGGTGAAGAGAATGTGAATTACTCCCTCTGTGGCTTTGGGAAGGACTGCAGACTGCTGGCTTCAGGTAGTACACATCTATTCTTAAACTTCTTGATGGATTCATTATGAAACTGTAAAGTGGGAAGATCACCATGACAATTTCCTTTCTAGAACCTACTTACCTGCACTCATTCCTAGGAACTCCTGGCCCGCAGGGCCCTGGCCACTGAGTAAGCCTGGTGATGAGGTTCTCTCCAGGCACAATGGAGACCAGAAAAGCAGATCTGAGGACCCACAGCTGGAAGAAAATGGGCCTGCGACTCCCTGTTACCATGGAAACTTAGAGCGCGTTTTCCTATTGTGCTGCTCCAGCTATGCTGTGGGCGAGGTAGTTTGGGGGTTGTCTTGCTGGGTATTTAATCAGTGAACCATCTTTTCTGAGTGGGGAGCGCATTCTCAGTCCCTAACCACTAACTTTAAAACAAACACTTCCGGCCGGCAGGTGGCGTGGTGGTTAAGGCTCTGGATTCCCACCTGGCCAGTAGTTTGAGCTCTGGACCTGGCGGCTTGCTTTCTCATTTCCCTCTCTCTTCCTCTGTCTTTCTCTGGTCCAATTGAAGGAGAAAAGTAAAATTAAATAAACATTTTTTTTTTTAAAGAAATAGCTTTAAAAAAGCAAACAAAACAAAACGCTACCCAGAAACTCAGCGAGTATCTTCTAGCAACAGCTTCCCGAACTGTTGATTCAACAAGATGTTAATTGACCTTTTGCGAGAAGAGTGAGTGGAATAAATTTAGGAACCATGGCCGAGTTTTAGAAGTTCACAAAGGCTCTAAAAACCCTGCAGTAAACTCATTTAGCTCAGCATTGCCCTAACCTAGAACGTGGTAAGAGCTGCCTTCTGCTTGACAGCAAACCCAGCATTTGGTCCCGTGAGTCATGTGTGGCTCAGCACACCTGACCCCCTCTCCCCGCAGCCTGCCCCTCACCTCTGGAGGAGAGCCAGCTTCAGGTGGGGCTGGCTTCTCCCCTTCTCTAAGTTCTGAATTTTTCCCCTTTTATTTATTTATTTATTTTTCTTTTTTCTTTTCTTTTGGAGAGGTTTTTGCTATAGGGCATGTGTGCTCACCAGAAAGACAGAGACAGAGACAGAAAGTGAGAAATCACCCCCCAGGGGGGATGGCCACACCACAATTTCTTTTCCTCATTCTCTTCTCAGGATCTTGGGCGCACACGCACCCAGCATGAGGTTAAGCCACTGGGTCCGGGACTCGAACCACAGTCGACTATATGGAGTCCAGCGATATAGCCATTACGCCAACTGCTGGTCCCTTTTTTTTTTTTTTTTTAGGTTTTTGCCATAGGGTATGTGTGATCGCTGGAGAGACAGAGAAAGAGAGCAGTAAAATGAGAAAGTGAGAAAGCAGCCTCTCCCCAGGGGCGAAGGCCACTCTGCAGTTCCTTCTCTTCTGTTCTCCTCTTAGTTTTATGGGCATGCATGCAAATGTTCCTGGTGTGATTTTCAAGCTGCTGGGTCCAGGACTGGAGCTGTGATCAACCGTGTGAGAGTCCTGTGCCTTAATCATCATGCCACCTGCTGGCCCCAGTTTTTCTTTTTCTTTTTTTTTTTTTAAAAAGAGACAGAGAAAGGGGAAGGAGAAAACACCACCTCCCTTGAGGCATGATTAAGACACAATCCTTTCTTCATCTCTCCCTCCTTTCAGGATTTTGGGTACGTGCGTGTATATGTCTAGTGTGTTTTTCAAGCGGTTGGGGCCAGGATTCAAACTGCGTTGGTCTGTGTAGGATCCGGCTGCCTTAACCAGCGGGCTACGGAGCTGGCACTCTGGGTTTGAGCATTTAGAGGACTTAGTATCTTTATATGTTGAAATCCTAGTATGGTTTTATTTTTCTTTTCAAATTGGCTTCTAATTTACATTTAATTGTTAGACATCTTTGTGGAGCTTACCCCATTCAGCATTTTCTTTCTCTTTTTTTTTTTATTT
>NW_006159521.1:7272595-7282897 GCF_000334495.1 Tupaia belangeri chinensis | reverse complement strand
TTCTCCTCTCGGGATCTTGGGCACGCACGCACACGCGCCCGACATGAGTTTAAGACACTGGGTCCGGGACTCAAACTGCGGTCGACTATGTGGGAGTCCCGCGACATAGCCATTACGCCAACTATGGTCTCCCTAGTCAGCATTTTCAACTATTGTGTACCTTCAGTTTTCACTCTACTAGTTTCTCTTCTGGAGGTGTAAGGTTGGCCATGCCCCCGGAGCTGTCGCGGCAGGCTGCTCTGGACCTTCCGCTTGTTTACATGTACTCTGGCAGATGCTTCCGCCAGGCTCTGGGGCCTCGCTGCCTCTACTTCGTGTGTGAGAATCCACGTGTGGCGCTCTGGTTGAGCTGATGAAGCTGTTCCCATGGCCCCCTCGCTCATCTCGATGGCACTTGTGCGTGGTGGTGCAGTGGGGCGTCACTTCCCAGGGATGCTTGCGCTCAGCTTCTCCCCGAGGAAGGGTGGCTCCACAGGCATACTCCGGGACGCTTTGCAGTTCCCTTGTTCCTTGTCCTACTTGGTGCGATAGTAATTGCCCCGGTCAAAAAATTCTGATTTCCAGGATGTCTTAAAAAAAGACTTTTAGATTCATCCTTCTGCACCATAGGAGGCCCCACCCCAACTAGAATGTTACAAATGTAGAAAAAGTGACAAAAGGAGAAATCCTATCATAAAACCCTGCGATCCGACAGTGAGAGGATGTGCCCACGGTATTGGGGAGTACACCCGAGGCGGTGCTCGGCTTTGAGTCTGCCTTAGCGGCTGCGGGACGTCCCTGCCTCCGTCTCCGCACCTGTGGAAGGGGACAAGGTACCTGAGGAGCTGCCATGCTGCAGTGTTAGACGCTTAACGCAGTGTCCAGGGCACAGGCGACCCCGAGCATCAGCTTCAGGAACACAGCGGCGGTTCGGAAAGAGGCGGACTGAGGGGATGCGAAGGTGTTAGACACGCTCTCGCTCCTCCCGGAAGTTCACGGGTTTCTATCCATTAAGTCCAGTGTGAGTGTTTATTTTTCTTTTTTTTTTCCTCCCAGAGACAGATATCAGAAGTTTAAGGCCTACAATTGCCTACTGCATTCCTAAATGTTGAAGTGGAGAAGGATTAAAAGCATAGCCCTTGCCATGAGATCAGGGTTCTGACAAGGTTCCCCAAGGGGACAAGACCTGTGTGGCCCCGGGCAAGGTGACATGCCACAAGGAGCCAGTCTTCCAGCACCGTAGGAGAGACAGGCCTCAAGATTAGCTGGCAGCATTAATTAACCGAGGAAGGACTGCCATCAGTATGACCACGGAGGAAGGAGGTGGCATTACAGAATGGCTCCCACTCCTGACCAAGAGTGAGGGGTTCGGAACACACAGGGGACTGCTCCCCCGAAGGTGCACCATACTGCTCTGCCCGGTTGCCCTGGGAACCAGACTCCAGCCCTGTGGCCAGTTTGGTCCCGACTGGGAGATCACCTCTGGCAGAAGTGGTAGCACCTGGAGGGAGGGCCTGGCTTGGTGTGGCTGCGCTCAGGGGAGGTCTGGGGAAGGAGTCCCCGGAGGGAAGTGTGGGTTGTGTGAGCCATGCCCTGGCGCCAGCAGAGTTCCTGAGCCCTGTAGACGCACGTCTGTGTCTCCCACTTGTCCTGTGAGCAGCTCTGCCGAGGAGCAGCCGTGGTTGCAGGACAGGGACTCCTTGCTCTGGAGCTCTGGGCATGTTCCTTCACAGCTCTGCACACCTGGGCCTGCTCACAGCCCAGGGCATGCCACTAAGCTCAGCCAGCAGGGGGCGGTGGACGTGGCATATGCGATTCCTGGGGCAAGTCCCTGAAAAGGGACATCGCGGCCCTCATGCTCTTCCCCCCTTCACAGGGCCGAACCAGGGTGTGGTGAGTTGGGTCTGCTCCCGGTAGGCTGGGACACGGTGGGCGTCACCTCTGAGGAGCTGCTCTTCGCCCCCGCCATGCCTGTCTGCTTTCCCAAAGCAGGGACGGGACGAGCAGGCCCTTTGGCGTGTTCAGGAAGCTGGGCGCTCTCCCTGCTGTAGGCCGCTCGTGAGCACTTCTGCCCCGCTGCTCTCGGAGTGACCTGGGCCTCTGGGGTCCTTAAGACACGGTCCCGAAGTCGGTGAGGTCGAGCACTTTCACGCTCTGGTCGTCTCCATCTCTACTTTCATCCTCTCAGTGGATGGTGCGATCTTCCAGAGGCCACGCGACCATGATGGCGTTACCGTGGAGCCTGGCCGAAGTGTCAAGAGTATTTTTTTTTTTTTTTTTTCATTTGAAGGTTTTCGCCACGGGGAACGTGCACTCACTAGAGAGACAGTGAGTGGGAGAAATCACCCTCAGGGACGGCTATGCCGCAATCCCGTATCTTCCTGGGATTTTGGGCACACAGGCACACGTGCCTGGCAGGATTTTCAAGATACCAGGTATGATACTTGAACTGCGGTCAGCCATGTGGGAGGTCAGTGCCTCGACTGCCGTGCCACCTCCTGGCTCTGAGTATTTTTAAGTTTCTCAGGTTCGAGGCACCCCTGTGGTCTAGTTTTTGAGAGCCAGTTCGCACACAGCAACCATGCACTTAAAGACTCCTGGCTCAGGAGCTTAAAAAATACCCCGGCTGAGTGTGCGTGCGTGCACACGTGTGCCCCAAATCCCAACAGGAGAGAGAAATGGGGAAGGGATGTGGCGTGACCACCTCACTGGAAGGTGCCGTCTTCCTCTCCCTTCTCTCTGACAAATGTACACAACCTCTGGCAATTAAACAAAATGTTTTTCTGTTTTTAAATTTATTTCCTGTGTAAGAAAGGGGTGCCCATGTCCAGGTCTCATCATGCCGTGACTCCTCCACCAGCCCTCCAGCTGAGAGGGCCTTGGGTGCATGTGCCGGGCCTCACTTCTCGTTTCTAAAATGGTAAACGTACTTTTTAAATTTGCCGGTGAGAGCATGTGTTTGGCAGACGGAGGGAGAAATAACCCCTCGGTGGGACGTGCTGATGCCACAATGCTATCTCCATGTCTTCACCTGTCCGAATTTAGGGTGCACAGACATTTGTATCCCACCATTTTTCTTTCTTTCTTTCTTTCTTTCTTTTTAAGAGATTTTTGCTATAGTGCATATGCACTCACCAGTGACACAGAGAAAGAGAAGTCACCCCGCCCTTCGTGGGGCGGCCTGCTGCAATCCCTTCTCCATTCTCTTCCAGGGATTTTGGGCATGCATGCACATGCGCCTGGCACGAGTTTCAAGCCACTGGATCCGAGACTAGAACTGCGTCAACCATATGTGAGTCCAGTGTCTTAAACACTAAGCCACCTGCCGGCCTCTCCCACACATTTTTCAAACCACCAGGGCTGGGATTCAAACCACATAGACCATGTGGGATCCAGCCACCTTAACTGCCATGCCATCAGCGGGCCCCAGAGACATTTTGTCCTGTGTAAAGTCCCCAATAATTTCTCCCTGTGGACTTGAACATCCTGAAATGACAGAAAGATATATGCCAATTAACTCCCAGTTTCCCAGTAGTCTGAGAATGGCTGTGGCATCCAGGAGAGGAAGAGAAACAAGTTTCCTGTAATAATCATCCCATGACGGACATACATTGTTTCCGAATTTTAGCTATTACTATTACAAGACTGCATTAGTGTTTTTTTTTTGGAGAGATTTTCACTGTAGGGCGCGTGCGCTCGCCAGACAGACAGAGTCAGAGAGATAGAAAGTGAGAAATCACCCCCCAGGGGGATGACCACGCCACAATCCCTTCTCCTCCATTCTCCTCTCGGGATCTTGGGCACACATGCACACGCACCCAGCGTGAGTTTAAGCCACCGGGTCCGGGATGCGAACTGTGGTCGACTACGTGGGAGTCCAGCGACATACGCTAACTGCTGGTCCCAAGACTGCAATAGTTTTCCAGGGCAGCTTATTAGACAACTATCCTCACAGTTCTGGAGGGTAGAAGTCCAAGATTAAGCCATGCTGAGGTTGGTTCCTTGTGTGGGCTGTGAGAGGATCTGTCCCTGACCTCGCTCCTTGGCGTGTAGACGGCCATCTTCTCCCTGCCTCTTCGTATCATCCTGTGTGTGCGTGTGTCTGTGTGTGTGTGTATAAGGAGGAGTTTCTGTTCCAATTTGTCCCTTCTATCCAGACACCATTATACTGAAATAAGAACTAATTTGTCGCCTCTCTAATGACCCTATTTCCAAATAATGTCATGTTCTGAGGTACTGGTGGTTAGGACTCCCAAGATCTGTTTTTGTTTTTTTTTGGTGGGGGGGGGGACACAAGTCCACTCATACCAAATATCATGAAAGAACAAAGCAAGTCACTGATTCCTCTATTTATTTAGGAGGTAGGGGGAGGGCTGCAGAGGGGACAGAAGAAAATTACCCACAGGGAAATTACTGAAGGGTCTGCAGGGACTGAGCGGGGGAGCGGTGACACTTTCTGTAGCTGACAAGGGGCAGGGCACATCTGGAAGTACCTGGTGCGAGCTCTGTGTAAAACCTACCTTATGGATGAGTACAGAGGCTACTACTTAGCCATTCATACATGTTTCTACCATCGAGATTTTTCTATATACAGTATATGATCTGTTTTTATAAATGTACAGCTTGAAAAAAAGAGATCCTTATAATAAGTACAGCATTAAACACAAAACCAACATGGGCCAGCCACATTCCAACTGCAGACCCAGAGAAAGCATGGCTGACAGCCCAGCCCCCACCCAGCCCCGCCCCTTCCCGGTGGCCCCGGGGGGCCCCAACACCCTCTGTCCCTGTGGGCTCGGCAGGTCAGTCCGCCCAGGCCGGCCTGTGGGGGGGGTCCTCCCTGAGGGAAGGTGTGGAGAGGAATGCGGCAGGTATGGAAGAGAGGAATGAAAGAAATGTGCTCTTCAACTCAAGGCACTTGTCGCGGCCACCCACAGCCATTCCCTGGGCCTGGTGAGCGAGCAGGGTGCTGTTGGATAGAAGCCAGCAAGGTCCGAGCAGACCTCGCCTGTCCTCTCACCAGGCTTAAATACAATAAATAAAAGGGAAGGTGTGGAGAGGAATGCGGCAGGTATGGAAGAGAGGAATGAAAGAAATGTGCTCTTCAACTCAAGGCACTTGTCGCGGCCACCCACAGCCATTCCCTGGGCCTGGTGAGCGAGCAGGGTGCTGTTGGATAGAAGCCAGCAAGGTCCGAGCAGACCTCGCCTGTCCTCTCACCAGGCTTAAATACAATAAATAAATCTGGGCTGTTGTGCCTTCCTGGGTTCCTACAAATAGGCGGCCTTTTAAGATCACTTATGGAGTGACGCTCCCCATGCCCAACTCGGCTTTTTCAGTGTCCTCCATGGGGGAAGTGCTAGCACAGCTTCAGGTCTTGGGGCTCATGGTGAATCGGAAGGGGAGCCCCCCAGTGTCCCTCCCCTGCCTGCGCCTGGCACTCCGCCCCATGTCAGAGTTTCCGGAGCCTCAGATCTTGGTCACGTAGTTGTTGGGGAACAGGCCCTGTTTGCCTCGTAGTCGACCGGTCCACCAGCCAGAAGGATCTGCAAGAAGAGAGCGATGGGAAACGAAGGCCGTTCAGCCAAACACTGCTCACGGGGGCTTCGGTGATCTGGCTCCACCCACATTTTTTTCATTCCCTATTTTATTATTTATTTACTCTAAATTTGCTATAGGGCATGTGCATTGCTGAAGAGAGCAAGAGAGAGAAGGAAAGTGAGAAATCACCCTGCAGGGGAGATGGCCACTCCACAATCTCTTCTCACTCTCCACTAGGGATTTTGAACACGCACTCATGCACACGTGCCGTGCTGCTGGCCATGTGGGATCCAGCTGTTAACCACCATGCAACTTGGCTGGTCCCATTTTCTTATTTTAAATGAAAAAAAAAAAAAAAGTTGTAAAAAGTAATCCTTCCCAGGGCCAGCAGGTGGCATGGTGATTGGGGTGCTGGACTCCCACATGGCTGGACCACAGTTTGAGTCCCAGACCTCTCAGCTTGGTTTCTCACTTTCCCCTTCTCTCCCTCTCTATGACTCTGGTTAAAGTAAAAAATAACAACAAATAAAAATTAAATAAGTAATTCATAAAAAAAAATAGTAATCCCTCCCTCATGGCAGACACAGATGTGCTCCTCAAATCCTCCTGCAAGAAAGAACCTGCAGCCTGGACGTGAGACAGCACCCCCAGCATCAGGCCAGCCTCAGCAGTGACGGAACGAGGGCCGAGCCATGGCTGCCCGGAGCAGGGCCAGTCCGCTCTGGGCAGCTGCTGGGCTAACAGTCCTGTCTTCCCCCCTCTCTATGGGGTGACCCCAGTTCACCTTCCACACTCAGCTCCATCTCAGAATCTGCTTCCTGGAGAACCAGCTCTGTGACTCCTTCATAATGCTTAACTTCCTACCTTCTTTCGAGTCTCTTCATCACAAATAATTATTTGGTAAGCATCTTTCAGGCCTATTTCTGTGCAAAATTCACCTAAAACAGCAAACGGGCCATTCTATATCTGATTTACCTTCAATACTTGAGATAATCTTCCCCTGCCTGTAGCTCATTGTTTCTAACTGCATCATATAGCGAACTCGATACAGCTCTTCCCTTACTGAGGGACATCTGTCCTCAGCCTTTCACCCCCAGTGCCGTAAATGTACCTCTGTTTTGGCCCATATGCCGTAGTTGTATAGGATGGACTCCTGGGCCAAAGAACATGGACTTACTATTATCCTTTTTTTTTTTTTGAGAAGTTTTTGCTATAGGGTGTGTGCACTTGCCAAAAAGAGAGAGACAAAGAGACAGAAAGCGAGAAATCCCCCCCCAGGGGGGATGCCCAAGCCGCAATCCCTTCTCCTTCATTCTCGTCTCGGGATCTTAGGCACGCATGCACACGTGCCCAGCGTGAGTTTAAGCCACTGGGTCTGGGACTCGAACCACAGTTGACTATACTGGAGTCTAGCAACGTAGACATTATGCCAACTACTGAGCCCGCTATTATCCTTTTTTAAGAAATTTATTTTGGAGGCTCAGTTGGTGGCACAGTGGTTAAAGCATCTGGATCCCACATGGTTGACCAAGCTGTTCAAGAGCTGGACCTGGTGGCTTCAGAAACACACCAGGTGCATTTGCATGTGTCTGGAGACCTTGAAGAGAGGGAGAGAGGGAGGAGAGGGGATTGCTACGTGACTAATCCCATTGGGGGTGCTTTCTTACCTTCCCTATCTCTGTCTCTCTCTCTCTCTCTCTCTCCAGCAAGTACACATATCCTCTGGCAAATATATATATATATTTTTTTCTTTCATTTATTTATTTTTACATTTTTCCATAAACATTTACTTTACATAGCAAAAAATTTTAGCTCATACTCCATAATTCTTGACAGTTTACAAACAATATATATTTTTTTAAAAAACGAATTATTTAATTTTGTTCATTGTCCTTATTATTTATTTATATTTATTTTTGAATTTGACCAGAGAGAGACAGAGAGAGAAGGAAACTGAGAAAGCAAGCTGCCAAGTCTGAGACTCGAACCACAGTCAGCCATATGGGATCTGGTTTCCTTAACCTCCTCTCCATCTGCTGGCCCTACTTTTGTAATATCTAATGCAAGCTGTCAGGTCTGGGACTTGATCCGTGATTAGCCATGTGGGAGTCCAGCACTGTAGCCACCATGTCACCTGCCATCCGGGCAAATATTATTTTTTTACTGTATTTTTATACTTTCAAAAGTACAAGAGAATAACAAGTGAAAACAGTCACTCAGATCCCTTCTCTGAAGGCAAACAATATTATCTACTTCTGGAAGAAATAGGTGGCGGTTGGGGACCAGCAGGTGGCGTGATGGTTAAGGTGCTGGACACTCCCACACGGCCGATCAGGGTTCGAGTCCTGAATCTGGTGGCTTGCTTTCTCACTTCCTCTCTCTCTCACCCTCACCCTCTCTCTCGCTCTGGTCAAATTTAAAAATAAATGAATAAAGAAAATAAAATAAATAATTATTTTTTAAAAAAGTACTCTTGGTCAAATAAAGTTGGAAAAAAAAAGAAATAGGTGGTGGTTAAGATGTTGGACTCTCACATGGCTGACCAACGTTCAATTCCTGGACCTGGTGGCTTGCTTTCTCATTTTCCCCCCTCTCTTGCTCGCTGTCTCTTTGGTCAAATTTAAAAATAATAAAACATAAAATTAAATAAATAATAATAAAATTCCATGTGTGAGGGGACTTCAAAAAGTTCATGAAAAATGCATATCACAGAAAAACTATGCATAAATTTTTAAAAATGCACAAAAATTTTAATTTCATTTTCCCATGACCTTTTTCAAATCCCACTTATATACAAATACGTTTTTATAAAAGTTACCCTCTTTTGTACAGAAATAATACCACCCTGTATGGTCAACACTTTTTAATTTTTTAAAGAAGTTTTAAAAAAAATATTTAATTTTATTTATTATTACTACTTTTAAATTTGGCCAGAGAGAAACAGAGGGAATGTGAGAAGGCAAGCTGCCAGGTCTCGGACTCAAACCACGGTCGCCTCTGTGGGATTCCAGTGCCTTAACCACCATGCCGCCTGCTGGCCCTGTATTTAGAAGTGCAGACCACGGGGCAGGCAGTAAACAGTGAAGCACATATTTCCCTGACGAACCGCAGCGATGACCGTCTATGCTCTTTCTCTTCTTTCCTTTTATCAGTTTGCCAGCAGGCGAGTGCCCTCTCCAGAGACAGAAGGTGAGAGAGCAGCCCCACAGGGAATGGTGGAGACCACTTTTAACATTTTTTTATAAACACAATTACCTTTTTTTTTCTTTTACAAAATGACACTATAGTCCATAATCTAACCTTTTCATTTTCTGGTGATTATATTCCCATGTTAATAAATGTACTGTACCTTTACATTATTATCTTTAATTAACAGCGTGCGTGCCCAAGATCCCGAGAGGGGAATGGAGGAGAAGGGATTGCAGCATGACCATCCCCCCTGGGGGGTGATTTCTCGCTTTCTGTCTCTCTATCTCTCTCTCTCTGTCTGGCGAGCGCACGCACCCTATAGCAAAAACCTCTCAAAAAAAAAAATCTCCCCTCAGGGTGATTTCTTGCTTTCTGTCTCTGTCCCTCTCTGTCTCTCGGGTGAGTGCACATGCCCTATAGAAAAATCTATCGAAATAAATAAATAATAAAATTCACTGGTTGGATATTGAAGGCCCATCTAACCAATCCCCCGGTATTTTCCACTATTTCTGCTGAACAAAGTTGGTGATAAAAAAAATTGTGTTTATGTTAAGAGATGATTTCAACATTTATTTTTACTCTGACATCTCTGAAGGGTATGAAATGGCTTAACATACTAAAACCTGTAGAAAACTAAAAATTTTCACTCAAGTAGCCATTTTGAAGGAGGTTGGTCCAGGGACCTACAATTATCCTGAAAGAGCTCATGTGATGAAGGAGCTTAAAAACACAATTCCTGGGCCAGCAGGTGGTGTAGAGGTTAAGGTGCGGATCCCACCTGGCCAACTACGTGGATCAAGTCCCAGACCCAGTGGGTGCGAGTGCGTGCATGCGTGCCTAAGTGCCCAAAATCTCGAGAGGAAAATGGAGGCATAGGGATTGCGGTATGGCCATCCCCCCAGGGAGAGAGATAATTTCTTAATTTCTCTCTCTCTGTTCTCTCTGGTGACAGCATGCACCCTATAGCATATTAAAACAAATAATAAAAAAACAAATAGGCAAGCAGGTGGCGTGGTGGTTAAGGTGCTAGACTCCCACATGGCTGATCACGGTTTGAGACCTGGACCTGGCGGTTTGCTTTCTTTCTCTCTCTCTTTGGTGAGCACATGTGCCTTATACCAAATTTAAAATAAATAAATAAATAAATAAAATCAATAAATTCTAAAAAGAAAAAACAAGTAAAAGGGAAAAACCATAATTCCTGCAATCATCCTTGGCCACCTCTTCCTGAAAGCTCTACACGTGCTGCGGACGGCTGTTGGCTTAGGTGGCCGTGCTCCGCTCGGTAAGCATGGATGGCTCCCTCTGCCCTTCTGACCTGCGTCAAGCTCCCTACCACCAGGCCATCCCAACTTCATCGCATTTCCCAGGTCATCTCTGGGGACTCTACTGAAGACATAGGTCGTCTTAAAACGACCTGTTCTTGCTAGTCTCCATGGGCTCTGCCAGTTTCCATCTCTCTCTCAGAGAACTCTCCCACCCCTCATCACATATGCTTTTTTTTTTTTTAAAGAATTATTTAACTTAACTTTATTGATGTATTGATTCATTATTTTAATTTGACCAGAGAGGGACAGAGAGAGAGAGAGAGAA
>NW_006159521.1:7255855-7272486 GCF_000334495.1 Tupaia belangeri chinensis | reverse complement strand
ATGTTTTTCTGACATACTCAGTCAGGAGTTTTGTTTTTGTTTTTAAATTTAATTGCCAGAGGGTGTGTCTCTGGCATTTGCCAGTGACAGAGGAAAAGTGCCCTCCAGTGGGGTGTGGTCACACTGCAGTCTGCCTCCATTTCTCCATCCTGTCAGGATTCTGGGCACGCGTGCACACACACCCCCCCCCACACACAAACACACACACGTGCTCAGCACGTTTCTCAGGCTGCTGGACTCAGGATTCCAACTGCGGCAGGCCGTGCAGGATCTGCTCCCTGAACACCGACGGCACAGAGCCAGCCCTTTACCTTAGTTTTGCTGTTTCCATCGGCACTTGTGTGTGATTTTATATAAATATACGCGTTCATATTCTTCTTTTCATATCGGTCAATCCCATGGCTCACTTTGTGACAGATGGTTTATAATGGATATATCCCTGGCTTCCATCATTCATTATGAAGAAGCCGTAAAGTTAGGTTGGGCTAAACCTCACCGTCTCTCGAGAGCAGTCCCTGCCACATCTAACCCACTCCGGTAATAGCCGTCTTCCCACGCAGCTGACTGCGGAGGGGCACATGACTAATTTGGTCCAGTCAGAGAGGAAGTTAGGACTTTGTCCAATGGCTGAGAAGTTTCAGAGATGAGGTAGATTGCAGACATGATTGATGTTGGCCTGGAATTACCACTGCCTCTTTGCTACCATGAAAAAACCAGCTTGAGAAGGGAGCAGATAGAAAGAAGAGGGCAGAGCTAACAAGGGGAAGTCTTGAACAACCTGAGACTGAAGCCTGGTTTGCCTTCACGAGTTTTAGAGAAGCCCATAAGTTCTCTTTATATTAGAGCTAGTTTTCATTTATTTATTTTTAAAATTTGCCATAGAGCACACGCACTTGTGGGAGACAGGCAGGGAAGTCCCCTGAGGGCAGACGACCATGCCAAAATCACGTCTCCACCATTCTCTTCTTGGGACTTTGGGCACACACACCGGGTGTGTTTTCAAGCTGCTGGATCTGGGACTCAAACCATGCAGTTGGTCACGTGAGATCCAGCTGTCCTAACCACCATGCTACCTAGCTGGCCCACGAGCTACTTTATTTTCTTTTTAAGAGATTTTTCCTACAGGGCATGTGCACTCACTGGAGCAGAGAGGCAGAAAGCGAGAAATCGCCCCCTTCCCCCCAGGGGAGATGACTATGCCATAGTCTCTTTTTCTCCATTCTCCTCTTGGGATTTTGGGCACACATGTACATGTGCTCAGAGTGAGTTTTAAGCTACTGGGTCCAGGACTTGAACTGCGGTCAGCCATGTGGGAGTCTAGCGACATAACCATTACGCCATCTGCTGGTCCCCCACGAGCTACTTCTTATGGCAATGAAACTGCACGCTCGTCGGGAGGCTGGCCAGCCGACTGTGCACTGACCTTCTTTGATGATATCGATAACGTCATTGGCATTGAAGCTGAGTTCGTCCGTGTCCTGAGCGTCGTAGGCGTACAGAGCCTTGCACTGTGGCACCTGAGGCTTGGGCTTGGGCTGGGGCTTGGGTCTGCCCCCTGCTGGGGGAGGCCGGCTGGTCGTTTGTCTCCGGACACTGTGGAGAGAAGGGGGCAGATGAGAAGGGGGGACCAACCGGAGGCAGCAGCACCGTGTGGGAGGGCACTGGTCGGTGGGGTTCAACCCCCGCTCTGCCCACAGAAGCTCCACAGGTCAGGGTATACTCCGCAAACCTCCCTGAGAATAAGCACTCCCTCCCTGGCAAGGATGCCGCAAAAGCACGTTCCTGAACGTTAGCTGGTGTTTCGCCTGAACTGCACTCCCCCCGGGAATTCACCACCGCCCTGCATTTCGCACGGACAGTCCTGCCTGTCTTCCAGTTTCTCCATGAGGCAGAGACCCGTAGGCAGCACAGTCCGTTTTATTACGGCACGGGACACCTGCAGCCTGCTCTTGCTCACTCAGCACGGTCGAGATGCTCCCTGTGGGTGAGCAGAACTGCGGGTCGTCCACCTTAGTCCGCCCGGGCCACTGTGGACACGTCCGTGTTTGCTATGACAGACACACGCTGCTGTGAGCAGACCTGGAAAGGCATTTTTCCAGAGCGGTTTCTCAACAGCAGCACAATCGGCGTTTGGGCAAGACAGTTAGTTGTTCAGTGTTTGCACAGGGTAAGCCGCATCTCTGGGAAACCTCCCCTTCCCTCCAGTCACAATCATCAAAATTCAGGGCTGGAAACGTAACGCGGCCTCCTAGCCTTTTTTTTTTTAAGTTTGCTATAGGTCATGTGCGCTGCCAGAGAGCGAGAAAGTGAGAAGCCATCACACCCGCCACCCCCGGGGAGGGGCATGGCAACACCGCAAGCCCTCCCACTCCATTTTCCTCTTGGGAGATTGGGCACATAGGCGCATGTACCCAGTGTGATTGATTATCTTTTCTTTCTTTTTTAAAAAAAATATTATTTTATTTAACTTTATTTCTTATTAAAAAAATATTTCCAGAGAGATAGAGAGAGAGAAGGAAAGTGAAAAAGCAAGCCTCCAGGTCTGGGACTTGAACCACAGTCAGCCATGTGGGATTCCAGTGCCCTTAACCACCACGCCACTCGCTGGCCGCACCCAGTGTGATTTTCAAGCTATCAAATCTAGGACTCAGACTGCCCAGTCGGCCGTGGTGGTGGCACAGTGGTATTGCAACTGGACCCACATGGGGAAGGTCCTGCGTTTATGTCCTGGGACCTTCCTGGATGATGGCAGGAAGGCCCTGTTGAGGGTGCCTGTCTCTCTCTCTCTCCTTCTCTCATGAAATAAAAATACACAATGATGACAACAAAATCCCTTCCCCACTTTGCATAAGGAGAAACCAAAGTAAAGCCTACATTCATCCACTCGCTTACAAAAGAAACAAGATTTCTTCTGAAAGGTTGGGCTGGAAATGAACTGCGGGACTGAATAGGTTTGGACATGTCTGGTAGCATCTGCAGGAGGAAGCAGGAAAGGAGAGGGTCTTCCCTTGGTGGAGTTCTGGACAGAACCATCACGCAGTTTCGAGCTGTGGTTTCAGAGGCCGCAGCTCGCTGTCCTGGAGGCCCTGTGATGACAGATGCTCACTGGGTACTCGTGTTTAAGCGGGATCCCGAGGGTGTGGTTTGCAGCTGGTGTAGGGCCGTTCTCAGCTGGAGCGGGGCTCCCGAGACTGGGTCCTATCCTCACCCCACGTGGGAGGGAACAAAAACCCAAGGATATCCAGGCTCTGCTGCCCTCAGACCAACACGTGGACACATGCACACGCAGCACTTGGGTCCTGGAGGAAGGCCATCAGTTCCTACCTCGTGCCTGTTGGAAATCCCCACTCCCGCTGCGGAAGTGCTTGCTCTCTGAGAGCTGGCCAGGCAAGCAGCTTTGAGTTACACACCCCGTAGACTGGGGATGTGCCAGCATTTGGTTCCTAAGAGCCATTAGACTGGATGCCAGAAGCCATCTGATCCCCCAGCAATAAGGAATGCAAGGGAGGAGGTGGGCCTTAGCACACCAGGGAGGAAGGAAGCCTCCAGCCTGGCGGCTCCATGGATCAGGCTTGGGGTGCACCTGGATGCATGCGTGCTCGCTCTTACCTCCTCCCTGCCCCTAAATACTCTTAGACAGAAATCTGGCTTCTCTGTCCAGAAGGAAAAAATCTACTATGATGAGTACAATCAATAGGGCCTCTGTAGCCCAGCGGTGTTAGAGACTGGGTGCAAGCCCTTCTTGTTCGTGGCACCCTCCCCAGGGGAGGTGGTTAGACTTCTTAGTGGGAAGACAAGAAGCATGACCCCTTGAGCGTTCAGACTATCGCACTGCCGCTGGGCAGAAGGCCTGCCCTTCCTCTGTGCCCCATCTGCCTTGGACTTTGACTGAGCCAGCTCTGCCCCCCCTCCGTCTCTTTCCCGAAGGTTGCTTCCTTTCCAGACTCTTGGCCTTGGTGCTAGGTCAGCTTCCCTGAGTTCAGCCAACCCTCCACCTGCAAATCCTAACGTCTTCTCTTTGCTCTTGGAAAAGGATCAAACCTATTGTGGTGCGTTACAAATTTCTGCCAGATGGGGCCCCTGCTCACGTCCGGCTGTAGCCACAGGTGTGTAAGCCTGCCTTCTTTCTTTCATGTTTATGATTTCTATGAGTGAGAGACAGAGAGGCAGACACCCTCAACAGGGTTCTCATGCTGTGACCCACTCCCATCTTCAGCCAGCCCTGGATTGTGGGCATGCACTCAGCATGTTCAAGGAATCTTTGGATGCAAACCCAGACCCCTCTCATGTGGGTTAGCCTTGCAGAGCACTGCAGGATGGCTGTGCCACCATCTAGCCCCTTCCCACCTCTCTTTCTGGACCTGGTGGGTCAGGGTCCCTTGTTCGCTTTCTCCTAGCTTACCTCATCTTAACTGTGAAAACCACAAGGTTTCCCCCTTAAGATCAGGAACAAAACAAAGATGTCAGCACTCATCACTCCTGTTCAATATTATACTAGAAACTCTAGCCACGGCAATTAGGCAAGAAAAATAAAAGGCATTTGGGTTGGAAAAAAGTGAAAATACCTCACAGTGTGGATAAGAAGACCTGGCACATAGCTAATCCCAAGGAAGACTCTACAAAAAACGATTATAATAAACAAGCTAAGCAACATTACAGGATATTAGATCAATATACAAAAATCAGCTGTATTGTTTTTAAGAGAGAGATTTTTGCTATAGGGCGTGTATGCTTGCCAAAGAGACAGAGAGACAGATAGATATACAGTGAGAAATCATCCCCCAGGGGATGGCCACACCACAACCTCTTCTCTTCCATTCTCCTCTTAGAATTTTGGACACACACGCACATGTGTCCAGTTTTGAGTTTTAAGCTGCCAGGTCTGGGACTTGAACTGTGGGTGACTACATGGGAGTCCAGTAACGTAACCATTATGCCATCTGCTGGTCCCCCAAAACTAGCTATATTTCTATAAATAGCAATGAATAATCCTAAAATGAAATTGGTACAATTTCATTTATGATACATTAAAAAATGATACTAAGGAATAAATTTAACAGAAGTATGATTCTATTTATATGAAACATCCCAAATAGGCTGATCTTGTTTGTTTTTTGAGAGACTTTTGCTATTAGGGAGTGCGTACTTGCCAGAGAGACAGGGACAAAAAGCGAGAAATCACCCCCTGGGGGAATGGCCCTTCTCTTTCATTCTCCTCTTGGGGTTTTGGGCATGCATGCACATGCACCTGGCATGAGTTTCAAGCCGCCTGGTCCGGGACTGAAGCTACAATCAGCCATTTGGGAGTCCAGCACCTTAACCACGTCACCTGCTAGCCCCCAGATTAGACTGATCTATGCTGACAAAAAAGTAGATTAGTGGTTGCCTAGGGTTGAGAATGGGTCATGTTGGCTAATAGGAAGGAGGTTTTTGGGGTGATGAAAATGTTCTAAAATTAGATTATGTGATATTTGCACGACTGTGAATATACTAGAATTGTACACTTTAAATTGGTTGATTTTATGGTACATATATCTCAATAAATCTGTTTAAAACAAAATAGGAGGGTGCCAGCAGGTGGCATGGTGGTTTAAGAGCGAGGGGCTCCTGCATGGCTGACCACAGTTTGAGTCCCAGACCTGGCAGCTTGCTTTCTCACTCTCTCTCTCTTTGTGTCTTTCTTTCTCACTCTGTCTGTCTCTGGTCAAATACAAATAAATAAATAAAATTAAAGAAAAATAATTATTAAAAAAAAGTAAATAAAACAAAAAAAGGAGGGGCCAGCAGGTGGCATGGTGGTAAAGGCACTGGACTCACACATGGTGGACCCGGTTGGAGTCCTGGACCTGGCAGCTTGTTTTCTCGCTTTTCCTTTCTCTCTCTCTGGTCAAATTAAAAAATAATAACAAATGGAATTAAATTAATAATTATTTAAAAAAGATGTAAGGATACTTAAAAAAAAAAAAAAAAGGAGAGGTAACTAGCATGGGCCTCTCCAGGCTGTGCAGCGTTTTGCTGAGACCCAGAATGGTGTCACCACTTGCCTGTCAGGGAGCTGAGAGGGCGTCCCAGGCGTGTCCCAGGAAGGTGGGAGAGGAGGAGACGGGGGTGGGAAGGGTCATTCAACCCCTCATGTATGCTGCCACTGCACGGTCTCTGATCTTAAGGCGTCGAAGAATACTTCCTCAGGACAAGTACCACAGGCCGAAGCAAAACCTTAGGAATTACTTGGGGTGGATGGACAGCAGACTTGATTGCCCTAGGCCCAGGACAACTGCTACCAGGCTGGCAAGCTAAGCCACTTGGTCATTTATCACTAATCCATAGATGGCGGGAGAGGCCCGGGCAGCCCTGGGGTGTGGGTTCCCTGGAGTGCAGAATGCGACTGGTGGGCTCCACTAGGGTGGGCCTGGGCCTGTCTCTGCTCACTGCTGTGGCCTCTGGACCTGGAACACAGTGTGGTTTCAAGCCACAAGGGCTACTAGAGGGACAGTGTGCAGCAGAGAAGCCGCCTGTGCACTGGGCTTGAGGCCCAGCCATGGGCAGTCCACGGCTTGCATAAGTCTCCTCCCCTCTGTAGGGACCAATGTCTACCTGTAAAACACGAGTGGATTCGAAGAAAGCTTTACAGAGAGCTCTCAACGAGGTCTCTACCACAGATGTACCAAGGAACTTGGGACGCCTGTGTGACAAGAGGCACCGTTGCTGCCATTCACCACACTGGGACCTGGAAACCACCAAGCAACACTGTCAGCCCAACGGCCATTTCCCCTATCCCAGGAGACAGGCTCCAACAGCCTCTTAACCCAGACAGTCTCCTTCCTGTCACTAGGTGGCGATCCTGTGTAGTTAAAGTGAGGAGAAATAATGCTTTTCCATAACTGATTGAAACTGATGTTTGAGGGTTTTCAGGCAGCCAGAGCCTGCTGCCCCCAGCCAAGGCGCTGGGTGAATCCAGTGGAGATAGGAGCTCGGAGCCCCCCAGGCAGCAGAGACCCGCAACCTGCAGGGCAGGAACCGGCTCAGTCCTGCAGGAGGAGGGGGTTTTAGTTAGAACTTCAGGAATTTTGTGAGCCAGTTTTAAAATATAGCCATTATTGGGACCAGCAGGTTGCATGGTGGTAAAGGCACTGGACCCTCTCACATGGTTGACCACGGTTCGAGTCCCATACCTGGTGGCTTACTTTCTCTCTCTCTCTCTGGTCAAATTAAAAAAAAAAAGAATAAATAAAATTAATTATTTAAAAAAGAAAATAAATATGGCTATTATTAAAAATGATACCATATATCAACTTATAATTGGATGAATTACGTTAAAAGCAATGGCGTGGTGGCACTGGCCTCCTATGTGGCTGGCTGCGGTTGGAGCCCCTGACCTGGTGGCCTGAAACCATGCCAGGTGCGTGTGCGTGCGTGCCTAAAATCCCGGAAGGAGAATGGAGGAGAAGGGATTGCAAGTGTGGCCGTCCCCCCTGGGGGTGATTTCTGACTTTCACTCACTCATTCTCTCCCTGATGAGCATGTGCCCTATGGCAAAAACTTTTTTTTTGGCTATAGGGTGTGTGCGCTCACCAGACAGAGAGAGACAGAGAGATAGAAAGCGAGAAATCACCCCCCAGGGGGAATGGCCATGTTGTAATCCCCTCTCCTCCATTCTCCTCTCGGGATCTTGGGCACACACGCACACGTGCCTGGCGTGAGTTTAAGCCACCGGGTCCGGGACTTGAGCTGCGGTCGACTACGTGGGAGTCCAGCGACATAGCCATTACACTAACTGCTGGTCCCGACAAAAACCTTTAAAAAAAAAAAAACAAGTGAAGGCTATAAATACTCATAATTCATTGCTTCCTAATTGTTTTATTTCTATTTATGTTCTTAAAGTTATTGATGTCTACGGCTGAGGTGGTGGGAAGACACTGGTAGTCACGCAGGCTGTGTGAATCAGCTATGGTGACAGTATTTTATTACACTGACTGGCAGAGGGTACAATCCAGGCCTTTCGATCCCCATAGCACTTGTTTATTTATACCATTGTCCCCACATTACCCTCGGAGCACCCCATGTTCACTTTAGCCTAAAGGTGCTTGGCCTATGTTTATTTTTAATTTTGCTACAGTGTGTGTGTGCTGACCAGAGAGAGAACAAGTGAGCAAGCTCCCTTCCATGGAGAATGGTCATGGACTCTTCTCCATTCTCTCGTGATCTGGGCACGAATGCACACATACCTGGTGTGTTTTACAAGTTGCTGGGTCTTGGGAGTCAAGCAGCCAGCCATGTGGGATCCAGCCGCCCCAGCCACCATGCCGCTGGCTGGCTACACCTACATTTATTTCGTAACAGCTATACAGGATTTAGATAATGTTGGTACCTCTGCTATTCTGTGATATCTGCATTTTGAATGAACTTCACTCAAACTTCAGGATAGAAAACTGTGTGATGAAAACAATTCCTGCATTGGCAGAATGGGGGCACAAGAAGCTCAGACTCACAATAATGAAGTTACTTTACCTGTGGCTATTTTTTTTTTTTTTTCTGGTAAAGGTTCTTGTCTTAGGGCACATGTGCTCATTGGAGAGAGAGAGAGAGAGACAGAAAATGAGAGGGAAAGTGAGAAATCACCCCACGGGGCGGATGGCCACCTGCAATCCCTTCTCCTCCATTCTCCTCCTGGCATGTTTCAAGCCATCGGGTCCAGGACTTGAACTGTGGTTGGTCATGTGGGAGTCCAGTGATGTAATCACTATGTCATCTGCTGGCCCCTCCTGTGGTCATTTCACATTTACCTATGTGTGTGTGTGTGAGTGAATGGTGTTTCATGTAGTTTTAGCACAGCACAAACTGGCTTCTCTGTTGTCACTTGACCCATCACTCCGGGATAATCTGCACAGGCCGAGCTGCTGTGGCTGTCGCCCATTTACATAACAAACACAAGAAGCTGAGCTACGGCAACTCCTTTCCACACGGGTTCTTCCTGTCCGTGGGCATTAGCCCTCCAACCCAGCCAGGTTGTGCCCACGCGGCAAATCCAGTTCCGGGATGAATCAAGCAGTCCACCCAGCTTGCTCCCGGCAACCTTGTTCTGAGACAGAAGTTGCCTCTCGGTGGCTGGGAAACACCAAGGCGATGCCTCTGCCCAAGATGTTAGGACAGCTGCTGACCCTGGGGCCCTTGTACACAGGGGCACGATCACACAGGTGCCAAAAGTCTACAAGATAACAAAACTCTAAAGGACACGGTGGCCAGGCGGTGTTACCGTGGCGGCTGGACCCACATGGCTGACTGTGCAGTTCTAGTCCCAGACCTGGCAGGCTGAAACACGCCAGGCACTTGCGCATGCGTGCTCCAAATCCCAAGAGGACAATGGAGGAAAAGGGGCTGCAACATGGTCATCCCCCAGGGGGTGATTTCTCACTTTCCCTCTCTCTCTATCTCTCTGGCAAGTGCACACACCTTACAGCAAAACTAAAAATAAACAAACGAACAAAAACACCCAACTCCAAACAACCTCAAACCTCTCTAAATTGAGGACTGGTTACTTTCCTCTGCCTGTTAATGTTGCTCAGTCTCCATGGGGTGTGAGTTGTTACGGTGATCGGAGCAAAGATGTTTAGTTAGACTGTAGCGTGGTACAGAGCGAGAAATCTGGGGCCTTGGTTAAAACTGCCCCGAAGCAGCCCTCATGTCTGGGGCCGGCCACACCGTAACTACACAGTGGCTCCCTGGGTACTGGGGAGAAGGCTCCTGCCTGGTCCCCTGCACGGCTTCCCTGGGTTGCCTGCTCCCCCCATGAGAGCCAGCAATGCCTGAAGAGTGCTCCCCTGGAGTTCAAAGCCCCGGGAAGGCTGAGATTTGAGTTCCCGAGGGTAAAGCCACTGAGCCACTTTTCAGTCTCAATAGGATATGAAAATTTCCTCGCAAGACTAAAGCAGATGAATAACAGTAACGAAACAAACACAGAACTTCCTAGCTGCATAGTGTTTTACAGTGTACAGAGCTCTTCTTTTTATAAAATGTTTATTCACCAGAGGGTGCACTTGGTAGAAGGGGAGCAGTTACCCCACACGGGGCGTGGTCACACTGCAATCCTGCCTCCTCTATTTCTCTGTTCTGTCAGGATTTGGGGCCTATATACACGTGTGTGCAGGGCATTATTTCTCAAGCCCCCGGGTCTGGGACTCGAACCACGCATTTGGCCATGTGGGATATGGCTCCCTTAATTACTAGACCATGCAGTTGGCCTGCCCTTACTTTAACAACAACAAAAAAAAAAGTATTTTTTTTTCTTCAGAGAGAGCAAGTGAGCGAGCACACGCACCCAAGTGCGTACCCTCTGCAGTCTCGCCACTACCCACCCCTAGCTTCAGGCGGCCCGATTTGAGGCATGTGTGTTCCTGGCAAACTCAGGGAGGTCTCTGTCTCTGACCTGGGAACCCTCCTATGTGGCTTGGCCTTGCAGAGGTTTGTGTTTTATTGCTGCACCATCTGGCCCCCAAAGTCCTTTAATCTTCAAGAAAACCCTGAGAAACAGGTTTTTAAGTCATATCATTGTGATCTCTGTTATATGGGTGAGGATACCACGTGTAGAAACGTTACGTGGCAGGGCCAGCCAGTGGCACAGTGGTTGAGATGGCTAGATTCCAATGGCTGACTGTTCGAGTCCCAGACTCAGCGGCTCAAAAAACACACCTGGCATGTGCGTGTGCACGCGTGCCCAGAATCCCATGAGGAGAACGAAGAAGGGATTGTGGCAGGGTGCCCCCTTGTGGGAGATGCTTTCTCACTTTCCCTCCCTGTCTCTATCTCTGGTAAGCACCCACTCACCGTTAGCAAACCCCAAATGAATAAATAACAATAATAAGATAAGTGACAAGCATGAGGCGACACACAGAAGGCACGTGGCTCTGTCAATGTTCGATGAACAAATAATGAACCAGACTCACGTCTGTCCTCACAACGGCAAATCCCATGCTCTGCACACTGCCATGCCACCTCTTTAGGACTTCCCACGGCCGCTGGGTGGGTGTGCCCCGTCTAGGCCAGGGAGAGCTGGGATTAAGCTTTTAAATATCACCCCTTTGTTCTGCAGATATAAAATTTATGTCTTGCAATTCCAAGAAGGAGAATCATGGCATTTTATTTCATTGGCTCTTTAAAATATGGTCTGTTCCAAAAGGTTGAATCTATCAACATTACTGGAAACGTGGGAACAGATGCCAGGAATTCCTAAGCCCCAAGCCTGCCTGGGCCAGGATACGCCTGCTGCTTCTGTAGACTATGGGTTGAGAAATATTACTATTGGACACTTGTTGGAAATTTTAAGCCCGTTGAAAATATGACTCCATTAGGACAGTCTTCACGAGAGACATACAGGCACTAGGGCTTTGCTGCTGACTGCGCCTTTGTGGCATGGCCCGAAGCCTTGCCGCTGAGCACTTGCAGCATTTTCTCTCTCCCCAACTTCTGGTTGGATTGCTTTCTGGAGTAGCTTGGAATTTCTTGAAGTTATCCTTCCATGAAGCGGACCACAGGATTAAAAAGAGCAAGAAAAAGGGCAACAGACATTTCCAGCCCAGGTTTTAACGCCTCCAGTCATTAACTGCGGGCTGACGAGGTTCACTGCAGTTATAGGACAGAACGGTCCTAAGGACACTAGGTCGGTAGATCGTGCTCCCAAGACGTCAGAGCAAAGGTGAGCCAAGGACCTGCTTCTGTGATTCCTGCTCACCTGTGTTCATTCCTTGAGAACCAGGGATGATATCAACCTGAACTTGAATTTTCAAAAGCTGTGCTAAGAGGCTGCAAGATAACGACTCCCTCTGCATCTCTCTTACTGTGGAGAATGAGGATAACATGGAACGATGGTTACTGTGTGCACAAGTACAGTCGTGTGGTCCCCGATGGTTCCTGAGAAACGTGTCAGCAGGAGATTTCACCAGTGTCAACGCCACAAAGGGCACTTACACAAGCAGGATGGGATAGCCTACCACACAGCTGGGCTATCTGGTATACTAAAAAGAGCAACAGACATTTCCAGCCCAGGTTTTAACACCTCCAGTCATTAACTGCGGGCTGATGAGGTTCACTGCAGTTACAGGACAGAACGGTCCTAAGGACACTAGGTCGGTAGATCGTGCTCCCAAGACGTCAGAGCAAAGGTGAGCCAAGGACCTGCTTCTGTGATTCCTGTTCACCCTGTGCTCATTCCTTGAGAACCAGGGATGATATCAACCTGAACTTGAATTTTCAAAAGCTGTGCTAAGAGGCTGCAAGATAACGACTCCCTCTGCATCTCTCTTACTGTGGAGAATGAGGATAACATGGAACGGTGGTTACTGTGTGCACAAGTATAGTCGCGTGGTACCCGATGATGGGGATGTTCCTGAGAAACGTGTCAGCAGATTTCACCAGTGTCAACGCCACAAAAGGCACTTACACAAGCAGGATGGGACAGCCTACCACACAGCTGGGCTATCTGGTATACCCGATTACGCTCTTATGGAACCACCATCCCATTTTATACAAGATCTGTCATCGACCAAAGCGGCATTAATGCAGCACATGACTGTATTATAACCCTTATGCTGTCGTCCTCCCAGTTGGGGGTCCAGCCTGGTGGTGTGGTGATTAAAGCAGCTGGGTCTCACATGGCCAACTGTGTGGTTCAAGTCCTGGACTTGGCAGCTTGAAAAAATACACCAGGTGCGTCTGTGCCTGCCCAGAGTCCTGAGAGGAGAATGGAGCGGAAGGAACTGCGGAGTGGCCATTCCCAATGGGGAGCGCTTTCTCACTTTCTCTCTGTCTCTGTCTCTCTCTGCAGTGAACACATGTGCCCTATAACAACAACGAAAATAATGTTGTCGGGACTGTAATTAATTTAGTGCAGGTTTCATGCTCTCTCCGGAAACAACTGACTGAACCTAAAATAAACCAATAAAGACTTTCGTGGATTGACTTCAAGTGCTAATTACATTTCATTTTATCCATACTACAAGATCTACAAGAAACGATTGGTTCTACTAACATATCTGTAAAGAAAAAGTACATCGAAGGGTAGGAAGGAGAAAAGAAAGATAAAACCTGTGGTGTAAAAACCCAGGAAAGAAAGATCATGGTAAATCTTGTTTCTACGAACTGGAAATTTAAGCTCACTGTTTGGAATGGTGCTACATATAGACACCCTCATGTTTATGGAAAATGTACAAGTTTGGGATCCCAAAATTCCATTTGTGTCCCAGCAACCTCCATGGAGTAAGTGCAGCTCATGTTTTCTTGGCAAAAAGAAGCTGTTAGATTCAGGTAACCTTGAGGCTCCTAAAATGTCACAGTCAAGGTCTTCAGTTACATTAGTAACATCCAGGCTCACCTTATGTGTTTCAGAAAATACCCAGAACAAACTCAGCCCTTCGACCAAGGTACAATTCCTTTCTTTCTTACTTTTTAAGAGATTTTTGGCTTAAAGTGTGTGTGCTTGCTGGAGAGACAGAGACAGAGACAGTGAGAGGAAAAGTGAGAAATCATTCCCCAGGAGGACGGCCATGCCGCAATCCCTTCTCTATTCTCCTCCTGAGATCTTGGGCATGCATGCACATCTGCCCAGCGTAATTTTCAAGTCCCTGGTCTGGGACTTAAACTGCAGTTGGTCATGTGGGAGTCCAGCAAAGTAACTGCTACCCCATCTGCTGGCCCTTCCTTCTTTTTAAAAAATTTGTAGAGGGCATGTGCAATTGCCAGAGATAGAGAGCGAGAGACCTGGTTGTTGAATGTACTGTATATGAAAGACAGGCAGAGACAAACTCAGAATTATGTGCTAGGATGTCAGCAGAAAGAAAACATGACTTAGGAAACAGGGGGATAGCCATGCCGCAGTCCCTTTTCCTCCATTTTCCCCTCAGGATCTTGGGCTGGCATGCACACATGCCCAGAATATTTTTCAAGTCACAGAATCTGGGCCTGCAAACTAGGCAGCTGGCCATGTGGGACCCAGCTGCCTTAACCAGCATGCCACCTGCTGTGCCCCCAAAGACAGAAAGTGAGAAATCCCCCCCCATGGGGGATGGCCACACCACAATCCCTTCTCCTCCATTCTTCTCTTGGGATCTTGGGCACGCATGCACACGTGCCTGGCGTGAGTTTAAGCCACTGGGTCTGGGACTCGAACTGCGATCGACTACATGAGAGTTCAGCGACATAGCCATTACGCTAACTGCTGGTCCCCCCCAAGGTACAAGTTCTTAAGGAATGTCTGCACCACAGACTGGTGAGTACAAAGAAGGGGCTGGCTAGGATTCCTGTGGCTACCGAACGTCTGACTTCATGTGCCCAATAATAGACAACAGACAGACGGGGACATCTTGCTGCCTGGTAGGTGGTGTGAAGGTGTCCTCTCCTTCCGGCCTCACAGCCAGATAGCATTATGGGTACCTGGTATTGAGGCTGAGGGTGGTGAGGATGCGACGAGACCCCAGGAGGGCAACACACAGTGGAGGGCTGGAAGGGAGCAGCCTCAGTTCAGACACAACGTTCCTAAATTGCCTGCTTTGGCTGGCAGAGGCTCCCGTTGGCCGAGGTGCAAGTCTGCGACTCACAAAGCCGGCTGGAAAGATGGTGTGGCTTGCCAAAGCCGAGAAGGAGGAAGCTAGCAAACGGAGCGGAGAGAACGGATGCACGCTGTGGGTTGTTTTGAACCCTGCCTACGTGGGGACGTCAAGCTGGGTGTCTGTGATGACTTCCGTGACATTCGTCCCTCCGAGCAGTGCAGGCCTGCACTGCAGAGGGAAGACCCTGCGACCTGAGGGCACCTGCCGATTCCCTTCTGCACAGGCCCTTGCCTGGCTGCCTGGAGCACGCCACAGGTGCTGCCACGATGTGGTCCCTGGATGGGCAGCAGTGACACCACCTGGGAACTTGTAGAAAGGCAGATTCTTGGGGCCAGCAGATGGAATGGTGGTTAAGGCACTGGATTCCCACATAGTTGGCCATGGTTCGCATCCCAGACCCAGCGGCTTGAGAATCACACCAGGTGCGTGTGTGTGCGTGCCCAAAATCCCACGAGGAGAATGGAGAGAAGGGACTGTGGTGTGGCCATGCTCCTTGGGCGGTGATTTCTTACTTTCTTCTCTGTTTCTTTCTATCTCTTTCTGGCAAGTACACACGCCCTCTGGCAAAAACCTAATAAAGAAAGGCAGATTCTTGGGTCCTGCTCAGACCCGCTGAATCAGAAGCTCTGGAAGTGGGCAGCAGCTCTTCTGGTGATTCTAGTGCACACGAGAATTTGAAAACTACTGCTTTAGACCAAGCCAATCCAGCAAAGCATGGTCAATAGAAGTGGCAGGAGAGCTACCTACAAAAGGGGAGCGCTGGGGGAGAGCGTGGAGGGATGGCAAGAGGAGCAAGCGCTAACACAGGGTGGATCTGCCCAGCTGAGGGCCGCCTGTGACAAACCAAGGTGCTTCCGCATCTGTAGCCCAAATGAGGCGTCAGGTAAGAGTGGCCGGGGGAAAAGAACAGGAGAGCTGTGCAGTCTGCAGGGAAGAGGTCAGAGTGGGCTGGAGAAGGCCTGTTTTTTTTTTTTTTTTGAGAGCTTTTTGCTATGGGGCACGTGTGCTCGTCAGGAAGACAGAGACAGTGAGACAGAAAGTGAGAAATCAGCCCCCGGGGGGGATGGCCACGCCACAATCCCTTCTCCTCCATTCTCCTCTCAGGATCTTGGGCATGCACGCACATACTTGGAGAGAGTTTAAGCCACTGGGTCCGGGACTTGAACCACGGTCGACTACATGGCAGTCCAGCGACATAGCCGTTATGCCACCTGCTGGTCCCGCAGCCCTGTTCTTGATTCAGCAGACAGAGCTGCTCCACCACTGAGCATGAGCCAGTGCTAGGAGATTCCTGAAGTCACTAGTTTAACCCCTGAGGTAGTGGCTGCATCATCGTCACCACCACTGTCATCGGGCTACGGTTAATTGGCCCCTTACATGCCAAGTGCACGCCAGGTATTTCACATGTGTTACTTCTACCATCCCTTTAGGTCGCCGGTGTGTATTAATGCACAGACCAGAGAACTGGACTTCCCGAGGCTAAGCGGCAATGCCCTTCGCTAGGTAACTGTGGCTAAAATCGACTTCCCCCGGGCGGGGCTGTCTCTGACACTTGACCGCACAGCTCTGCAACACCCCTGCCTGGACCTGCACTCACCCCGTGCCCGGACACTCCCGGGGGCAGGGTGCTCCTGGCCCCTTAGGCGGTTGGTATTTGGGCTGCTACGAGTTTCATCCTCTCACTGGGCCTGCCTCTGCCTCCTGCGGGGTTCAGCCCCTGATGTGGGCCCGAGAGCTAGTCCTGCCACACCGCAGTACGTGTCCCCTCCCCCTTTCACACTGACTTCGGGTCTCTCTACAGGATTCTAGGGAGCTTCACTTGCTGCTTTGGAATAAAAGACTTGGGTTCCTCTGAAGGCAGGGAGGATCTCATTTTAAAGCTAGGAAATTCATATTCTTAAATAAACCCAAACGCCTCTTAGAGCACTGGGATGTTAGTCTTTTTTTTTTTTTTTTTCTTTCCTTAAGAGATTTTTGCAGGACTAGCAGTTAGCGTAATGGCTATGTCGCTGGACTCCCACGTAGTTGACCGCG
>NW_006159521.1:7242842-7255691 GCF_000334495.1 Tupaia belangeri chinensis | reverse complement strand
GTCCTACTTTCCCTTTCTTTCTCTCTCTGGTCAAATTAAACAAATAATAATAATGATAATAAATGAAATAAAATAGTTCTTTCTTAAAAAAAAGATTTTTTTTTTTGCTATATGGTGTGTGTGCTCACCAGAGAGACAGAGAGAGGGAAAGTGAGAGATCACCCCCCCGGGGGGGGGGAATGGCTATGCTGAAATCCCTTTTCCTCCGTTCTCCTCTCGGGATTTTAGGCACTCACACACACATCTAGGCACACATCTGGCATGAGTTTCAAGCCACTGTGTCTGGGATTTGAACCATGGTTGACCATGTAGAAGTCCAGAGCCTTAGCCACTACACCACCTGGTGGTCCCTGGGATGTTATTCTTAATGTTGCTAATACGCTTTAAACTGCTTTTTTTTATGTGACTGCAGGCAGACATAAATAATAGTAATGAACATTATTCCTCTATTCTGCCAGACAGCAAAAAAGGTTACAGAATAACCGAGCTTCAGGAGAGAGGAGACTCCTCTTCATCCGTGTCTGAGACACACCCTCTCTGGGCAATGAAACCGCCTGTGTGGCTGCCCTTCTAGAAATGTCAGCCAAGGCCCCATGGCCTTAGGGCCCTCATTACAGCATCCGGGTGGGAACTGCACTTCAGAATCCTGCGCCAATGGCCCAGAGAGATCCTCGAGCCTTGGTGTGACTGACGGAGACAGAGCACACCAGCTTCACCAGCCAGATGTGGGAATCTTACCCCGCAGCACCCTGGTCTGGGACCTTGAGGAAATCCAGGCTCTCGGGGGTCTGTGACACTCGGTCGGAGCCGGTGGACTGTTGTCGTGGCAACGGTGGGCGAACCATGGAAGTGTACAGGCTTTTCTGGTTGGACCTCTGGTTCCCGAGAGTGTGGGGATGTGGCACAAACTGGTTTCTGATGACTCCATTCTGATGGTACCCTGGAGAGGAAAAGAGCAACCTGAGCTGGCATTTTCTGATCCTTTGCCAAAAGGCTCCCCGGATCTCTTCTACCTACCGGCTGCTAATGCGCCGTGAGGATTAGAGCCAACACATGACTCCTCCTCCCTCCCCAGTTTTACTGCAGTCTAATGAACATATAAATCCCATGTATTGAAGTCGCACAGCACGATGCAGTGAGTATATTGTAAACTGCCCAGGAAACGTCTGGCTCGTGGTGGTCACTCAGCACACGCTTGACAACTGAGTCCCAGAGGTTCAGGGTGTCAAAGCCCGTGGTCAGAGACAGGGAAGCTTGCAGCTGGCTGGCAGACATACTCTTGGTCTAAGAAAATGATAAGGTTATGACTCAAGAGGCTGGCAGGCAGCTGTTTAAACAGCTGGAGATCTTTTTTGTTTTGTTTTATTTTGTTGTTTAACAAACTTTTGCTGCAGGGCTCGTGCATAGGCCGGAGAGACAGAAAGAGAGAAATCATCCCCCGAGAGAGATAGCCATACTGCAATCCTTTCTCTTCCATTCTCCTCCCTGTATTTTGGGCGTGCATGCACACATGCCTGGCGTGTTTAAGTTGCCGGGTTCTGGACTTGAACTGTGGTCAACTACATGGAAGTCCAGTGATGTAACCATTATACCATCTGCTGGTCCCACATCATGACTTTTCTGAAAACCCAATAAATGAGAATAAACAAAGGTTTTGCCTATACTGAACATGTATAGACTTTTCCTCGTCATTATTCCCTAAACAATATGGTAGGACAACTGATTACGGAGTGTTTACACTATACTGGGCAATCTGGAGATGATTTAAAGCAGCAGTCTCTAACCAGTCTCCACCAGGAACCAGTTTCATGGAAGACAATTTTCCCACAGACCTGGTGGGGATGGTTTATGAGAGTGCACAACCTAGATCCTGTTCATGTGCAGTTCACAATAGGGTTCATGCTCCCATGAGAATCTAGTGCCGCTGCTGATCTGGAGGAGGAGCTCAGGCAGTGATGCGAGCGATGGGGAGCGGCTGCAAATCCAGATGAAGCTTCACTCACTGCCTGCTGCTCATCTCTGGCTATGCGGCCTCGTTCCTAGCAGGCCATGCACCAGTACTGGTCTGTGGTCCGAGGACCCTTGTTGTGGACAGTCTAGGGATGCTTTAAAGCGTATGGGAGGATGTGTGCATGCAGGTTATATGCAAACTCTAGGCCAGCTTATACAAGGGCACCGAGGATCTGTGGATTGGGGATCCCAGGTAGGCCTGGAACCATTACCCTCATGGAACGGAAAGACAACTGTAACAAATTCCTGGGATGGGCTCTGAGCCGTGTGTCCTCAGCTGAAAGGAACAACATCATTCAAGCTATGTAGGAAGAAGTCCTGTCTATCCTCCCAGCGAGAGATCTGAGCAGAGTGGAAAGGGACACTATGGAAGTCCCCCCAGAAACTCCTTCCACCCCAATTAAGAAAACTCTTTGGCACCAGAGAGATGATCCTTAGCTTATAGGAGACTAGGGATTCAGTTCTGGCCCTGCCTCTACTAGTTGCATTGATTTTTGGGGGTTGTTTTACTTTTTTAAGAATTATTTATTTGTTATTATTATTTTTTAAGAGAACTTTTGCTATAGGGCACATGCACTTGCCGGAGAGAAAGAGAGAGACTGAAAGGAAGAAATCATCTCGCAGGGGGATGGCCACACCACAGTCCCTTCTCATCCATTTTTCTCTAGAGATCTTGGGCATGCATGCACACATGCCCAGTCTGAGTTTAAGCCACTGGGTCTGGCACTCGAACTGTAGTCATCCATGTGAAAGTTCAGTGACATAACCATTATACCAACTGCTGGTCCCTGGCTGGCTTTGCGGTTCGAATCCCAGACCCAACAGCTTGAGGGATACAGTGGGTGTGTGTGTTCCCAAAATCCTAAAGGAGAGTGGAGGAGAGAAGACTGTGGCATGGTCACCCCCGTGGAGGATGATTTGATTTCTCACTTTCCCTCATTCTTTCTCTTTCTGTCTCTGTCTCTCTCTTGGAAGAGCATGTGCCCTATGGCTAATATTAAAAAAAAAGTCTTAAATTTTGTCTTGGTTTTATCCCAGCTGTGGTGGTACAGACTCCATAACACTTAAGTCACACAGGAAGGTTCTGGGTTCACATCCCGAGATCTTCCTGTACACACCAAACCTGTGTACATATGCCACAAGCCTGCCTGCTGAGGCTCAGAGTAGATCGTGGCAGGAGGAACCTGCTGGAGGTGTCTCTCTGTCTCTCTCTCATGTGGAGAAATAGATGAATAAACTTACAAAGAATTTATTATGATCTCCAAGTTTTGGATATTATATATAACATAATATATATTTTAGATATTATATATATAATATAATATATATATAATGTATATATATATATATTTTATATATATATAAAGAGAGACAGAGGGAGAGTAGAGAGAGGAAAAGTGAGAAAGCAAGCTGCTAGGCCTGGGACTCGAACTACAGTGAGCCATATGGGAGTCCAGCACCCTAACCACCATGTCATCTGTTGGCCCACAAGTTATATTTTTAATATTAAAAAAATGAGAAATATAAAACATAAAGGCTTAGTAGAGCTTTTGTAACCACTTTATAACTCCCTCAACTCCTATCTTGTTTGTTCTGAACAGGTCTCCTGGGTTCTGTAATCACTCACTATACCGTTAATTAGCTGCACAGAGCTGCTGAGGTGTCTGGCTGGAGCTGGGTAGCTATGGTAGGGTTACACCCAATAAGCTCCTTTTTCCATAAAGGCAACATCCTCTATCTTTTTTTAAAATTTATTTTAATTTATTTATTTTAATTTGACCAAAGAAGGGGAGAGAGAGAGGAGGAAAGAAAGAGAGAAAGCCAACGAACAGGTCTGGGATCCGAACCACAGTTGGTCATGTGGGAGTCCAGCACCCTTAACCACCACACCACCTGCCGGCCCCGACATCCTATATCTCCAGAGTGACAATATTCCAGCTGTCACGCTCCAGGAAGGCCTTCCCTGAGGGGCTAATACTGCTAGGGGTGAAATCCGGATCGTTAGCTCAGCCCCAGCTCAGTCTCACCGACTGTCCTTCTGAATTCTGGGGCCAGGCGTAGGCCATCATGTTCGTAGGAGTACATCTGGCTCTCAGATGGCCCGTGGCTGGTTAATAAGTGTGCATGTATGGGTTTCTTCCTGAACAGCCCATGGAGCGTGTGGCATACCTGGGGGAGGAGGGGCTGCTCTCATCGGGTAGTTGGCATTTTGAGTCCCACCGGAATAACCTCTGTTTTGGGTGGTGTTCCTTCTGGTAGGACCTGAAATAAAGGAGCAAGACAAAAGGTCAGTCAACTCTGCCGCTAGGTCCTACAACTTCTGATGATTCTGTGCTTATGGAAGACGTCCGAGAAGTTTGGGAACCAGGGTTCGGCAGTTTGCAGGATTCTGGCTGCGGTGGAGAAGAGTAACTAAAGCAAGTGCCCTATGGGTAGCTATCGGAGCGGAGGGGCTGTTTTTTTTTTTTTATTTCTTTTGAGAGGTTTTTGCTATTGGGCGCGTGTGCTCGCCAGAAAAACAGACAGAGAGACAGAAAGCAAGAAATCACCTCCCAGGGGGGATGGCCACACTGCAATCCCTTCTCTATTCTCCTCTTGGGATCTTGGGCGTGCGTGCACATTCACCTGGCGTGAGTTTAAGCCACTGGGTCCAGGACTTGAATTGTGGTCAACTACATGGGAGTCCAGCGACATAGCCATTACACCAACTGCTGGTCCCAGGGGCTGGGTTTTAAAAGGTTAGAGATCTTGGCTTCTTATCAAGATTGATAACTGTGCAAAGGTGTTTCTATTTTTATAGACTCAAAATAGACTGACAGAACTTTATTTTTTTTTTTAGGTTGTTGCCATAGGGTGTGTGTGCTCACTGGGAAGACAGAGGCAGAGAGGAAAAGTGAGAAATCATCCCCACCCTCCAGGGAGATGGCTGTGCGCAATTCCTTTTCCTCCATTCTCCTCTCAGGGTTTTGGGCACGTACATGTGGTTTAGGCCGCCAGGTCCGTGGCTTGAACTGTGGTTGGCCATGTGAGAGTCCAGCACCTTAACCACCATGCCACCCACTGGCCCCAGATAGATGCGTTTGTTTGTACTCATGTTCTATTGGGTCATGGGAAAGTCATGATTCATTTTAGAATAGAAAACACTGAAAAATGCGTTGTGATTTATCCCACGACCCAACAGAAACTGCACAGAAGCTTCAAGTGAGCAACTAGTCACTGGCGTGAGGCAGAGGCGAACGCTAACGGCACTTTGGCCTGTGTTAAGAGTCTTTCTGGAGGCCAGCAGGTGGCATGGTGGTTGAGGGTGCTGGACTCCCACATGGCCAACTGCAGTTCAAGTTCCGGACCTTGTGGCTTGCTTCCTCTTTCTCTCTCTCTCTCCCTTTCTGGTCAAATTAAAATAAATAAATAAATACATAAAGTTAAATAAAACAATTCAAAAAAAGTCTTTGGAGCAGCAGTTGGCTTAATAGCTATGTCGCTAGACTCCCATGTAGTCAACCACAGTTTGAGTCCTGGAGCCGGTGGCTCAAACTCACGCCAGGTGTGTGTGCGTGCGTGCCCAAGATCCTGAGAGGAGAATGAAGGAGAAGGGATTGCGGCATGGCCACTCCCCTGGGGTGGTGATTTCTGTCTTTCTGTCTTTCTCTCTCTCTCTCTCGCTCTCTCTGTCTTTCTGGCAAATGAATGTGCCCTATAGCAAAAACCTCTCAAAAAAAAAAAAAAGAACTCTTTTTGGGGCCAGTAGGTGGCATGGTTGTTGAGGTGCTGGATTTCCATGTGGGTAACCATGGTTTGAGTCCCAGCAGCTGGAAAATCACAACAGATAAACAGACAAATAAATAAATAAAGGTATTTCTTGGAACCAGCAGATGGCGTAGTGGTTATGGCCAGCTGAGATTTGAATACTGGACCCGGTAGCCTGAAACTCATGCTGGACGTATGTGTGTGTGCGCACGTGCCCAGGATCCTGGGAGAATGGAGAAAGGCTTGCGGTGTGGCCATTCCCCCCCCGGGGGGGTGATTTCTCACTTTCCTTCTTGCTGTCTGTCTGTCTCTCCAGTGAACACCCAAAGGTCTCTAACAAAAAAGTCTTTCTTGCAAGTTTGTGTTCTACAATCTTCCAATTAAACAGACTACGAAAGGCAGGTGCAGACACGGGCGTGATGTCAGGAAACAAGCCAGTGTTAATGGAACATCACTGTGGCCGCGGCAAGGGCCGGGTGGCAGCTCACCGGTGGCCAGACGGGACCTCTGTGAGACACCTTCAGTGGAAAGGAGCGCAGCAGAGAAAGTTCCAAGTGGGGCACCAAGGGGGGTAGGGCTAGACCCATGGGGGAACAGGTGCAGAGGGCATCTCTTCTTTTACTTATTTATTTTTATGTTTGCCATCGGGGAAATGTGCTTGCTGGAGGGAGACAGGAAGAGAGAGTGTGAGAGCGGGGCAGAGTGAAAAAGCACCCCCCAGGGGAGATGGCTACCCCCCAACCCCTTCTCCACTCTCCTCTCAGGATTTTGAGCACACACGCACATGCGCCTGGCGTGTTTTTCTTTCATTCTCTTTTTCTAGAATTAATCAATCAATTAATTAATTAGACCAGAGAGGGACAGAGTGAGAGAGAGAGAAAGTGAGAAAGCAAGCCGCCAGGTCTAGGACTCAAACTGGGGTCAGCCATGTGGGAGTCCAGAGCCCTTAACCACTGTGCCATGGGCACGCACACATATGCACCGTGTGATTTTCAAACCATCGGGTATGAAACTTGAACTGCAGTCCACCACGTGGGAGTTAAGCAATGTTAATGCTACACCATCTGCTGCCCCGCCCCACCCCAGTGTGTTTTCCGGACTGCTGGGGCTGCTTCGAACTGTGCTTGGCCAGGTGGGCTCTGGCTCCCTTAGCTACGAGGCTTCAGGACCAGCTTCTGACTTTGTTCCTTTAACTCTGCCCACACCTTTGATTCAAATGTCTCTAAAAATCCCACTGAAATGTGCTGTTTTTCAAGCACCAACTGATACAAATCCACCCATTAATATTCCACACATATAAAGAACAATAGCATTGATCCGTACTGCCTTAATATGGTAGAGTACAGGCCAATGCGTAAACTTGGGGCCTGGTTTATGTGTGGCACGCTCTTCACTGATTAGACATGGGCTGAATTTTAGACCAATATCTACACTATCCGAATACATAGCATATATGATTATTCTGTGCTGTGAATTAGAAATGTAAGTTTATAAATGTCAATTATAAATAGAAAAATAATCAAAGGCCAGGGAAAGATTAGGGGCTGGAGCTTTAGAGAGATTTCTGCTATAGAGCATGTGTGCTCACTGCAGAGACACAGAGAGAGGGAGAGACAGAAAGTGAGAAATCACACTCCAGGGAAGATGGCCACAACAAAACTCCTTCTCCTCCATTCTCCTCTTGGGATTTTGGGCACACATGTATGCGTGCCTGGTGTGAATTTCAAGCCACTGGGTCTGGGACTTGAACCACTGTTCACCATGTGGGAATCCAGCACCTTAACCACTATGCCACCTGCTGGCCCCACACGTGTGTGCATGCTCGTTCTTCGAAAGCACTCGGACGTGAAGGCAGAGAGCTTAGATCTGATTCACAGGAAAGTCGTGAAAGCATGTGGGGAGCTGGTAAATGCGGTCAATTTCTTCAACGTGGGCACAGAGGAGGATAATGTTTATGTTGTGAACACGGCTCTGGCTGGAAAGGACTGGGAAATTTGAAGCCAACAAACTACGATCTTTTTCACAGTATTGTAATGCCAGCTGTACTCTACATAGTACAAAATCATTCAGAACGTTTCAGCACACCCATTTCTCCTTGACGTTGCTTTGGTTGGAAATGCTCCCTTTGAAGAAAACCCAAGCCACAGGAGGCGGCGGAACCCTGAATCTCAGCGCCCAGGTCTGGGCTCACGTCCCCGCGCCGGGTCAGTGCTGGGCGGGGCCTGCGAGCACTTACGGGAGTTCCTGGGCAGCCCGGGTCCGATGCTGACCTGCAGCACTTTGTTACTGGGCTTCAGGACGGCCAGGTCTCCGGAGCCTTGGTGGAACTGCACTTGCCGGGAGCCCCCTGCGCTCCAGGGACCCCAGTTCTCCTTTTTCAGCTTTAGTTCAAGCCTGCAACAAGCACATGTGTTGGCATGAAATCCCCGGATGAACCCACGGGCGCTCCCGGATGCCGGCGTGGAGCCCACTGCTGGGTAAACCTGCCGTAGAAGCCAGGCCCTGGACCCCGAGACCGCCTCAGCATCCAGGTGGTGAGGACGGCACCCGGTTAAGGTGACAGTGCCACTCAGGTGATCACAGGGACAAGTTCCTAGGGGGCAGAAGGAAGGTCGGCTTCTAGGCCACACTTGCTGCACCCGGTCATGGGCCTATGTGTGTGTTTAAAGAATTATTTATTTATTTTAATTAATTTATGTATTGCTATTTCTTTTACTACAGGGTATATGCACTCACCAGAGAGAGACAGAGACACAGAGAGAAATTGAGAAGGCAAGGCACCAGATCTGGGACTCAAACCGTGGTGGGCCATGTGGAAGTCCAGCACCTTTAACCACAGGCCACCTGCTGCCCCCTGGATCTGTGTTTGTGGAGGACGGGGAGATGTCAGACAGGAGGCAGCTGGAGACTGCCTGGCACAGACTGAGGGCACTACTTAGCAAGGCCTCCTCGCCCACCTCTTGCGCAGGGGCAGGGAATATGACGAACGCTGGCACAGAACCCGGTTGAAGGGAGGTGTGCCCTCCGCGCCCACGGTCCCCAGTCAGTTTCCATCCTTCCATGCTGCCTACGTCGCCACATAACGTCAGCCACGTTCTGCCCCTCCTCCCTTTAATATTGCCAGAATTTGTGCCCACTGGAAAGAAACAGAGAGAGAAAGCACCTCTCATGGGGAGTGGCCACACCACGATCCTTTCTGCTCAGTTTCTTCCTTCTTTCAGGATTCTAGGCACACATGCGCATGCACCCAATGTAGTTTTTTTTTTTTCTTTTTTGGAGAGGTTTTTGCTACAGGGCGCATGCACTCGCCAGAAAGACAGAGAGAGAAAGAGACAGAAAGCAAGAAATCACTCCCTGGGGGGATAGCCATGCTGCAATCCCTTCTCCTCCATTCTCCTCTCGGGATCTTGGGCATGCATGCACACGTGCCCGGTGTGAGTTTTAAGCCACCAGCCTGGGACTCGAACCACAGTCGATTACATGGGAGTCCAGCAAAATAGCCATTATGCTAACTGCTGGTCCCCTCAACGTGTTTTTCAAGCCATGAGGTCTGGGACTCAAACTGCGAGGTTGGCCACATGGGAGCCAGCGGCCTTAACCATCAGGCCATGGGCTGGCCCCCGATTCTGCCTTTTTTAGTTTAGTTTTTGCTATAGAGTGCACGTGCTCATGAGAGAGAGAGAGAAGAGGAGAAATCACCCCCTAAGGGGAGATGGCCATGCCACAGTCCCTTCTCTTCCATTCTCCTCATGGGATTTTAGTCATGCACACACATGTGCCCAGCATGGTTCTTAGACCACTGGGTTCACGACTTGAAGCAGGAAGTTGGCCACGTGGGGTCAGTGCCTTAACCTCCATGCCAACTACTGGCCCATATTCTACTTTTTAAACGTACATTGTTTCATGCAGTAAGAAAGAAAAATCCCAACTTGCAGTAGCTTCTACTGTAGGTTTCCCTCACCATTGGCATTAAGACCTGATCTGGGCCTTGTGCTGGTGGGTGAGAAGAGATGAGGGGTACTTCCACCTTATAGACGTGGCGACTTAAGAAGAAAAAGGCTGGGGCCAGCAAGTGGCATGGTGGTTGAGGTGCTGAAATTCCCACATGGCTGACTGTGGTTCGAGTCTTGGACCTGGCAGCTTGCTTTCTCTCTCTCTTTCTCTGGGAAGAAACTCATGGGGAAAAAACAATTCTTTAAAAAAATAAAAAGAAAAAGGCTGAGCAACTCGCTCCCAGCAACATAGCAACATGCGAGAGAATAGGGGCTCAGCGGGAGGCCAGTCCCTGCCCTATCAGACAAAGAGAGAGCCAGCCAGCCAGTGGCCACCCGAGGTCCCACGGCCCCTAAGGCCCCAACACGGCCTCCTACCCCCTGACCTGGGGAATGTAAGCCCCTATTCCAATCACTTTCCACTGCTTCCAGCCTGACTCTCCTCCTGTGTGTTCTGCTAAATGAAATGCTCTTTTATTAGTGATAAATTCAAATTGCCTTTCTCTGCTTCACTTTGGTGATTTCTGTCTAAATGATAAAATCATTCTGTCAAGCAATCATCTCACTAAAGTCAAACTGACCTTTCGAAGACAGGGACAATCTCTAGCTGTTGTCTGCAGCCTTTATGATGCCCCTGGTAAACCGAGGCACCAGGGCTGGACTTCGCCGAAGCCGGTCAAACCCACTCGCCCAACCCCGCAAAGCTCCCCTCCTCTCTGCCTGGCTCACGCAGGACAGATCAAGGCCCCTTTACGTTTTACTCAGAGGTTTGGGTCCCCACCCACACTTACGTATTGCTGAATTTCAGAGGTAGCTGCTTCTGGGTCTTCTCCTCATAACGCTTTGCTAAGAGACTTAGGAATTCCGTTTTGAAGACAGACTCAAGCAAACTGTCGTACTCTTGCTCGTGGAGAATAAAAATGTCATCCTGCATAGTACTGGGAAAAGAGGACATAGACTTATTTCTACAGTCTTCCTTTTTCTTTTTTTCTTTTTTAAAGGTTTTTGCCATACAGTGCATGTGCCTGCCAGAGACACACAGAGAGAGGGATACAGAGAGAAAGTGAGAGATCACCCACTCCCCCCAGCTGGGATGGCCACACCGCGATCCCTTCTCCACTCTCCTCTCAGGATTTTGGGCGCACACACACCCAGCATGATTTTCAAGCCACTGGGTCTGAGCCTCAGACTGTGGTTGGCCTTGTGGGAGTCCAGCACCTTAACCACCATGCCACCCATTGGCCTCTCTTTTTCTTTTAAAAAAATGGTCAGAGGGTGTGAGTACATGCCAGAGAGACAAAGGGAAGAATCACACTGTAATTCCTTCTCCATCTCTCCCAAGTTTTAGGATTTGGGGCATGTAAGCACACATGCCTGATGTGATTCTCACGCCGCTAAGTCCTGGAGTTGAACCGTGCAATCGGCCACATGGGATCCAGACACCTTAACCACCACGCTGCTGGCTGGCCCCAGTTTTCCTTTCTATAAGTGACGGTCTTCGAAACAGAACGTGGGGAATTATATAACGTGGTTGCTGAGATCTGTGTTTGACGGAAGTTTGTTGCCCACCAAAACCCAAATATTTCTTTCATGTGATTACTTATTTATGTTAGTTTAGTTTTTTTCTTTCATTTGATTTTTAAAAATCAGGCCTTCAAGGACTGATTTTTAAATGGACTTTCTAAAAAGTCTTCCCCTGCCCAGGGAAGACCTGTGGTCTCAAGGACAGCCTACCTCTACCTTTTGGGGCTGCATGGAGACCACAGGAGTGGTCCATTTAAAAATTCACCTTCTGTGTCCTTAAGAGAATAAAATCCAGAACGTTATGAACAGGTTATGGCTGAAAAGGAACAACTCCACATTAAGCTCCAGGTTAGTAAAATGTAGGATGTGGTAGTGACGATCGAGATAAATCTGAACTTGAAGAATCATAAACTTGGTTAACCAGAAGGACGCCAATACACTGAACTTCAGGTGTGCTTATTAAGAACCTTCTGCACATGGGTCTCTGCTTATATGACATATCAAGTGCTACTGAAATGTGGACTTCAAGGTGCAGAGATCCCAGGACGGGCATAAACAACAAGCCAGCACAAACCATCGCCTTCGAGTAACGGCTTTCTCTGGACGAGGAAAGAAGATGCCTTCGCAGGAATGACGTGCACACAGGGTGGGGCTGTGGAAAAGCTTAGGCCTGGAAGGCAGCGGATATCGGAAGGTGGAAGAGAGAGACAGAAGCAAACCCAGTCCTGAGGAAACGTATAAGGGGAAGGTTGATGGGACACAGCTCTGCTCCCAAGTCTGGCAGACTCTATTTTCAAATAAGAATGGAGAATTCTTGGGACCAGCAGTTAGTGTAATGGCTATGTCGCTGGACTCCCATGTAGTCGACCGCAGTTCAAGTCCCAGACCCAGTGGCTTAAACTCACGCCATGTACGTGTGCATGTTTGCCCAAGATCCCGAGAGGAGAATGGAGGAGAAGGGACTGCGGCGTGGCCATCCCCCCTGGGGAGTGATTTCTCACTTTTTAATCTCTCTGTCTTTCTGGACAGCGCACGCACCCAGTAAGAAAAAACCTCTCCAAAAAAAAAAAAAAAAAGAATGGAGAATTCTCATGCCGTAACTATTAAGATCTGTAACTCAGTTGAAGGAGGCCAGCGCCCCAAAGGCTTCATAATATAAAAGTTTCTAAGTATCTCCAAGTACCACTGTCAAGTAACTAAGACAATCCTTCAAGGAATGACGTTTTATTGGGGACTGGAAGTGTTCTTCCAGGTTTTTTTTTTTTTTTTTCTTGAGAGATTTTTGCCATGGGATGTGTGCGCTAGCTGGAGAGACAGAGAGACAGTGAAAGGGAAAGTGAGAAATCACCCTGAGGGGATGACCATGTTGCAATCCCTTCTCCTCCATTCTCCTAGGATTTTGAGCATGCACAGGTCTGGGACTCAAACTGTAGTCGGCTGCACGGGAGTCCAGTGCCTTAATCACTACGCCACCTGCCTTCCAGGTTTCGAAAACAAATGAGGTGAACCTGAGATGGTAAACTGATCACGGTAACATTTTAATCACTCCGAGTGCAGGAAATGCCGAAGTGATGTT
>NW_006159521.1:7241441-7242811 GCF_000334495.1 Tupaia belangeri chinensis | reverse complement strand
CTTTTCCTAGTGAGAGCCAAGCTAGGTGACACGGGAGTGTACTCTACTCTCAGGGCTCAGGGCTCCCGGATGGAGGAAGTGGATCGCATGGAGGCCTGGGGCATACAGAGTTTTGAGAGATGGGATTTTTCTTCCATGTACAGCTTGATCCCCTTAAACTACAACTCCTGTGGTCTCCATGCAGCCCCAAAAGGTAGAGGTAGGCTGTCCTTGAGACCACAGGTCTTCCCTGGGCAGGGAGGACCTCAGTGGACTCTCCCAGGCCTGCCGGGAACCTTTCTCTGGGCTGAGGCCAGCAGCTGGTGACTTGTAGCTGACTGAGCCAGTAACTATAGTTACTAACTATAGTGACTATGGTCTGAATGTGTCCCCCACAAGTTCATACGTTGAAGCTTCATCAGTGTCATAATATTAAAAGAGGAGGGGTCAGGACGTAAGTCATGAAGGATAAGCCCTCATAGATGGAATTAGTGACCTTATAAATATTAATAGATGCAAGGCAGGTAGGGAGTGTTCAGTGTCAACCCCAGAGGACAAGATCCTACACGGCTGATCACTTTGAATCCTGGACCACTGGCTTGAAAAACATGCTAGGCATACGGGTGTGTGTATGTGCCTCAAATCCCAATAGAATAGAAAAATGGAGAAGGGATTACAGTGTGACCACTTCCCACAGAGGGGTGCTTGGTGAGTGTACGTGCCATCTGACAATTAAAAAAATAATAATAATAAAAAATAAAGAGTTGCAGAGGAGCTATTCTCTCTTCCTGTCCTTCTGGCATGTGGAGATACAGCAAGAAGCGCCACCCATGAAGCCATAGGGAGCCTTAGCAAACACCAACACTGCTGGCTGATCTGGGACTTCCAGCCTCCAGAACTCAGAGAACTAAATCTATGTCCTTATAAATTACCCACTCTCAGGCATTTTGCTATGGCAGGAATGAATGAAGACAGGCTCTCTTCCTGAAACCTCGCCCCTCAATCTTGTAATCCACAGCAGAAAAGAGGTCTACGGTCTACGGAAGGGCCAGAGCACAGCTGGGTTTGAAGGTGCAGAACGGCAGTGTGCACTCTACAGGGTAGAGTCGGAGTAAATGAGAAGCGGGATCCTAGCCTCTGGGGAAAACGCGGCCCTTTTCCTGTCTGTTTATCGAAGAAGGGTATGCCAGACCCCGCTCCTTGGATGTGGGTATTTTTGGGTGAATAATGTGGGTGGAGCCCCTGGTTATTATTATTACACCAGAGTTTCTTTTCAGACATCCCTATTTCAGTCATCCTCCTGCCGCTCTTGGGATAGCTGGGATATAGGTTTTGCCGCTGTGATGGAGACCATGACAAATTATGACTGAAACGACATAGTGTTTTCTCTC
>NW_006159521.1:7239818-7241164 GCF_000334495.1 Tupaia belangeri chinensis | reverse complement strand
GAAGTGAGGTTCGTTCCCTAGTGAGAGCCAAGCTAGGTGACACGGGAGTGTACTCTACTCTCAGGGCTCAGGGCTCCCGGATGGAGGAAGTGGATCGCATGGAGGCCTGGGGCATACAGAGTTTTGAGAGATGGGATTTTTCTTCCATGTACAGCTTGATCCCCTTAAACTACAACTCCTGTGGTCTCCATGCAGCCCCAAAAGGTAGAGGTAGGCTGTCCTTGAGACCACAGGTCTTCCCTGGGCAGGGAGGACCTCAGTGGACTCTCCCAGGCCTGCCGGGAACCTTTCTCTGGGCTGAGGCCAGCAGCTGGTGACTTGTAGCTGGCTGAGTCTGAATGTGTCCCCCACAAGTTCATACGTTGAAGCTTCATCAGTGTCATAATATTAAAAGAGGAGGGGTCAGGACGTAAGTCATGAAGGATAAGCCCTCATAGATGGAATTAGTGACCTTATAAATATTAATAGATGCAAGGCAGGTAGGGAGTGTTCAGTGTCAACCCCAGAGGACAAGATCCTACATGGCTGATCACTTTGAATCCTGGACCACTGGCTTGAAAAACATGCTAGGCATACGGGTGTGTGTATGTGCCTCAAATCCCAATAGAATAGAAAAATGGAGAAGGGATTACAGTGTGACCACTTCCCACAGAGGGGTGCTTGGTGAGTGTACGTGCCATCTGACAATTAAAAAAATAATAATAATAAAAAATAAAGAGTTGCAGAGGAGCTATTCTCTCTTCCTGTCCTTCTGGCATGTGGAGATACAGCAAGAAGCGCCACCCATGAAGCCATAGGGAGCCTTAGCAAACACCAACACTGCTGGCTGATCTGGGACTTCCAGCCTCCAGAACTCAGAGAACTAAATCTATGTCCTTATAAATTACCCACTCTCAGGCATTTTGCTATGGCAGGAATGAATGAAGACAGGCTCTCTTCCTGAAACCTCGCCCCTCAATCTTGTAATCCACAGCAGAAAAGAGGTCTACGGTCTACGGAAGGGCCAGAGCACAGCTGGGTTTGAAGGTGCAGAACGGCAGTGTGCACTCTACAGGGTAGAGTCGGAGGAAATGAGAAGCGGGATCCTAGCCTCTGGGGAAAACGCGGCCCTTTTCCTGTCTGTTTATCGAAGAAGGGTATGCCAGACCCCGCTCCTTGGATGTGGGTATTTTTGGGTGAATAATGTGGGTGGAGCCCCTGGTTATTATTATTACACCAGAGTTTCTTTTCAGACATCCCTATTTCAGTCATCCTCCTGCCGCTCTTGGGATAGCTGGGATATAGGTTTTGCCGCTGTGATGGAGACCATGACAAATTATGACTGAAACGACATAGTGTTTTCTCTC
>NW_006159521.1:7238039-7239803 GCF_000334495.1 Tupaia belangeri chinensis | reverse complement strand
GTTTCCTCTCTTCCCCTCATCAGTGTATGCGAAAACAACCAAGAGACTGCAGGCCAGTTCCAAGTGCCTGCGAGACAGGCATCCACCTACACTATCCCTTTAAAGGCCGACCAGGAGGGGTGGGGTGGCAGCACAGTGGTAGCGCATGACACTGTGAGGCTGGCCTGCGTGGGAATGTTCTGGGTTTGTGACCAGAGACGTCTCTGAGCCCACTGGGTATGCATATGCCATGACCTAGGGGTGGCTGAAGCTGGGGGTGGATTGTGGCATCGAGACCCTGCGGGGGGTGCTACCTCTCTGTGTCTTTCTCACTCATGGAAGAAATATAAACTTACAGGTGGGGGCACGATCGGGAAGTTGTGCAAGCTGGCCAGGAGCGTGCCATACAGACACACATAGCTGTAAGGCGGCCTTTGAGCAGGTTGCCAGCTACCGTGTGACAAGCAATGGGTACCACAGAACCGCTCCTTATGTCCCCGATACTTCTCATTCATGACGTATTCCGAAACTGAGAATCAAAATCATTTCCCAAACGTTGGAAAAATACGCCTTGGAGGGTGTGGCCCAAAAGCTCCCCTCATCTCCTTGTCTGTCTTAATCACCTCGAGTAGAGCAGTTCAAAACTCCAGAAAGCACTTGTGTAAAAGCTGCTCAAAGGACGTCTCCCGAGTGAACTGGACTAGAGCAATAAAGTCTGAGTGTCCCAGCACAGGGATATGAAGCTGCTCAGCTAGGAGGCGTGTACGATGGGGAAGAGTAAAACAAGAAGCACTGCTTCCTGTCATGCGGGGTGAGGAAGGAAACTCCTTTCTGCTTTAGGCGCTTGACTCAAACCACTTTTTGACCAGTCTGGACCCGCCGGGTTGCCTGCTTGTACTTTCGACAGGACAGAGATTGTCCAACAGGCTAATGAGCCCTGCACAATAACCTTAAATGGCTTCACGTGCTTAGATTTCCTACGAGTTCCATTACCAAGCACGCAGGCCAGACGTCAAGCTTAATCACCAGCGTGAATCTGGAAATGAGAAGAGACGTGTTTGGACACTCTGACTTCAACCATCACATTCGGAAACCACGCCCTGCACCGGCGCGGGCACAGACTGCGTAAAACCGTCTTCACCCAGGCCAGAGTTAAGGCCCATTCCCTCTCCTCAGCCCATTGTCCTGGACCCAGAAACAAAGTTTTATGTTTATTTATTCTAACAAATGAGACTTATCTTTGGACTTGGCCCCATCTTATTCATATGCTCAAGCTGCAATTCCTTACAGATGTTAGACACGGTACCCGGTGTTAAAGAGCCTCTACTGCTCGCTGCTTTGGCTCTGTACCTGTCCCCCCATCTTTGTGATTTATTATTGACTGCAGACACTAGACAGTCTTGTTTTACTCCCTTTCCCATCTATCTTCTTCACAAGAGTGCCAGTTATAAAATACCGAGTAAAGTCCTAACGAAAATTGTTTTTAAACTCTGCCTTTACTTAAATCTTTATATAAATTCTTTCTTTCTTCTTTCTCTCTTCAGATTTTTGCAACATGACAGCAGGTTTCAACAATACATAGACCCGTGGACAATCCTACTTATCTATTCCCCCACTCTCTGTACTTCCACACACAAGCTAGGTTTTTTTTTTTTTTGTGAGAGGTTTTTGCTATAGGGCGCGTGCGCTCGCCAGACAGACAGAGAGAGACAGAGAGATAGAAAGCAGGAAATCACCCCCCAGGGGGGATGGCCACGCCGCAATCCCTTCTCCTCCATTCTCCTC
>NW_006159521.1:7232622-7237302 GCF_000334495.1 Tupaia belangeri chinensis | reverse complement strand
GCTGGAGTTCAACCCACCGGGTTCGGGACTCGACCCGCAGTCGACTACGTGGAAGTCCAGCGACATAGCCATTACGCTAACTGCTGGTCCCAAGCTAGGTTATTTTAAAGCAAAGTATACACAAATTATTTTATCCTAAAATATTTCAGTGTATATCACTAATAGATAAAATCTCTGAGTAGAAAAATGACAACAACATTCTCACGCCTGAAGAAATGAACCACAGGGGGACCAGCAGTTGGCATAATGGCTATGTTGCTGGACTCCCATGTAGTTGACTGCAGTTCAAGTCCTAGACCCGGTGACTTAACATCATGCCAGGTGCGTGTGCGTGTGTGCCCAAGATCTCGAGAGGAGAATGGAGGGGAAGGGATTGTGGCATGGCCATCCCCCCTGGGGGGTGATTTCTCACTTTCTGTCTCTCTGTCTCTCTCTGGCAAGTACACGTGCCCTATAGCAAAAGCCTCTCCCCCCCCACCAAAAAAAAGAAATGAACAACATATCATTCATGTCAAATATTTAATCATGCTCAAATTTCCCTCGTTGCTTCCATTGGTTTGGGTTTATTTATTGATTTATTGGAAAGATTTTTGCTATAGGGCGTGAGCATTCACCAGAGAGAGAGAGACAGAAAGTGAGAAATCACTCCCCCGGCAGGGGGTGAGGGCAATGGTCATGACACAATCCTTTACCTCCAATCTCCTCTCAAGATTTTTGGCACACACGCCCACGTGCCTGGTTCGAGTTTCAAGTCACTGGCTCTGGGACTCAAACCACGGTCAACCATGTGGGAGTGCAGCACCTTAACCACCATGTCATCTGCTGTACCCTATTTAATATATTTTTAAGACAGGTTCTTGGTGTTGTGGCCCTCCTCCCTCGGACTCCTGGGTCATTGGACTGCAGGCACATCTCACTGTGCTGGCCTTGAGGTGGAGCCAAGAATCGAACCTGGGTCTCCCATGTGGTCCCAGCCTGCGGAGCACAGCATCTCGACAGCGCATGCCAGCACTGCCGCGCTGGGTCATTCGCGTTGAACTAGGGAGCTGTGAAGCCGCTTTGTGTTGCTGTTAGCTACGAGTCAGAGATGAGCTCAAGCGCGTGGGACAGGGAGATCATCTCACCTAGAGGAGGTCGTGAGCTAATGTCGTTCCAGCCGACATTCAGCTAGGGAGTTATAAAGATGTAGCTACTGCAACTATTTTCCTGAAGTTTAAGACAATTGTTAAAATCTTTTTTTTTTTTTTTTGGAGAGTTTTATTTATTTTTTTGTTTGCTATAGGGCACGTGTGCTCGCCAGAGAGACAGAGAGATATCAAAAGCGAGAAATCACTCCCCCAAGGGGGATGACCATGACACAATCCCTTCTCCATTCTCCTCTTGGATCTTGGGCACGCACACACATGCGCCTGGCGTGAGTTTAAGCCACCGTGTTCGGGGGACTCGAACCATGGTTGACTACATGGGAGTCCAGCGACATAGCCCTTATGCTAACTGCTGGTCCCAACAATTATTAAAAGCATTCTTTTCTTTTTTTATTTTGCTATAGGGCGCGTGCACTCGCCAGACAGACAGAGAGACAGAGAGACAGAAAGCGAGAAATCACCCCCTGTGGGGATGGTCACGCCGCAATGCCTTCTCTTCCATTCTCCTCTCCGGATCTTGGGCACGCATGCACACGCGCCCGGCATGAGTTTTAAGCCACCGGGTCCAGGACGCGAACTGCGGTCGACTACGTGGGAGTCCAGCGACATAGCCATTACGCTAACTGCTGGTCCCTTAAAATCTTTCTTTATGCCAGTACTGAAGTATTCCAAGAACACATGCACAACCGGCAAGCTAGCACCACCAGGAAGCTCTCCTCTGGGCTCGATTCTGCACACGCCTCAGCCCTCTGGTTGCTTTCCTAACTTGGTTTCTATTAACCCAACGTGGAACGGAAATGGGAAATTATTCATCTTGGTGAGTGTGCGGCTCGGGAGCTACGATACGCTGGTGTCGTAAGTTAAGATGTCTCAGGCTCTTTTCTTCCCCTTAGAGCGCAAAAAACCTTTAAGCTAATCACCTCATTCTATGAAATTCTCTAAGTGGCACAGGCCACAAGGAAGCAAAGCACCAGGCCATGAAGAGGAAGAAGAAAAAGCAGCTGCTTTTTGAGAGGTTTTTGCTATAGGGCGTGTGCGCGCTCGCCAGACAGAGAGAGACAGAGAGACAGAAAGCGAGAAATCACCCCCCAGAGGGGATGGTCACGCTGCAATCCCTTCTCCTCCATTCTCCTCTCGGGCTCTTGGCACGCACGCATACGTGCCCGGTGTGAGTTTTAAGCCACCCGGTCCAGGACGCGAACCGCGGTCGACTACATGGGAGTCCAGCGACATAAAAAGCAGCTGTTTTTTTTGTTTGTGTGTTTGTTTTTACCACAGCTGTGAGGGAAGGGAAAAAAGTTTAAAGAGAAAAAAGGAGGAAGAAATCAGAATATGAACAAACCTGTTGAATAAGCCTCAAGGGCTTGATCAGCGAATCTGTCAAGTGCACAAAACAAATGTATTTACGTCGGGGTTACTTATCCTGGTCCCCCTGAGCTCACTCCTCCAGGGGGCTGGGGGTTGAGGGCTGAGGACGACCTGGGCACTAACAACAGGAAGAGCAATCGCCACTCTCCGGTAACGCCCACACGGCCCTTGCTTACGGCTTTGATCTACAGCTACTATTAGGGGTACACAGCGCTTTCCAGCCAACCTGGCCTAGCCCCAGCACCGCAGGGCCCCCTGCAAGGGGGGACAGAAAATAAAAGGCGGCAGTGGCTTCCACTTGGGTTCCTTGGGTCTCCAAGGGTGGTCTCAGGGCCCAGCTGGCCGGAAGCGTGTGGCCAGCAGGTTACCCAGCCCAGGTGGTGACCCAGCCAAATGTCCAGGAAGACGTCTGGAACCCAGGCAGCACTCAGAGCTGCGCCTTGAAATGCACGGCCAGGAGACCCCCGAGGGGGACGGACTCATCCGCTCAGCAGTGCTACAACCTGCTGGCATGTTCTCAACGCTTAGCCTCGCCGCACTGCCTGGCCCTTCAGCCAGGAAAATTAGGAGCAGTGAGAACCAGAAACCACAGAGATACAGGCAAGAATGGCCGCAACCAGGAATCTGCTTCTGATGATCACAGCGGAGCCAGGGTTTCCAGCCTGGTAGGTCAGACGCCTGAGCACACGAGAGCCCTGCTCCCCCGAGTGCTGCTGTCGGTCTCGCCTCCTGTGTGGAGTAAGAGTTTAGAGAGATGTCTCGATTCCAGGAACAGAGGACTGCATGACTGGAACATCTCGATTATTATTTTTTTTTTAGAAATAGTTTTTGCTATAGGGCATGTGCGCTCGCCAGACAGAGAGACAGAGAGACAGAAAGTCAGAAATCATCCCCCAGGGGGGATGGCCACGCCGCAGTCCCTTCTCCTCCCGGGATCTTGGGCACACACACACATCGCCTGGCGTGAGTTTAAGCTGTCAGATCCGGGACTTGAACCGCAATTCTAGGGCGAGAGATTATGGAGATCAAAGAAAGAGTCAAATAAACTTCTATCGGGGACCAGCAGTTAGCGTAATGGCTAGTCGCTGGACTCCCATGCAGTTGACCTGGTTCACGTCCCGGACCCGGTGGCTTAAAATTCACGCCGGGCGCGTGTGCGTGCATGCCCAAGATCCTGAGAGGAGAACGGAGGAGAAGGGATTGCAGCGTGGCTATCCCCCCTGGGGGGTGATTTCTCACTTTTTGTCTCTCAGTCTGTCTGGCAAGCGCACGCGCCCTATAGTAAAAAAAGCCTCTCAAAAAAAAAAAGAAACTTCAAAGAAACTTCTATCAATTGGCCTTTGTTGGCGAAGTGGGTTGCATTTTCAAACTGGGTGAGGCAGGCTGGGGGACAGGGATCTGTACCCTTAACTCCACTTCAATAGGAGCAGCTCCTCTCTGTTTTGTTTTACAGACAATGCTAATTGCTAGACTTTCATTAGAATAATGGCTAGAGTATCCTTTGATTAGAGGAGCTGATCAGAAGGCACCTTTTTCTTGTATCTTTTTCCCTGTCACATGAGGACTTCCTGAGGTTAGGGAGTTGGGAAACAGAGAAATTCTATTCCCTTCATCATAATTTCAACCACCAGGGAGCCCAACCCGGCCTTTCTTCTGGCTGTCTTTGAAACAGCAGATGGCAATGTTGAGGTGCAACGGGGCAGCCTGTCCCCACTGCCTCTGCCCTGTCCCCACTCACCTGAGGGACACAGACAGGATCCTCTCCATCTCGATCCTCCGCTTCAGGACTTCTTTCACCAGGCCTTTGTCTGGGCCCTGTTTGACCTTTTCTCGTCCAATTAAGTACATGCACTTGGGGGTAAGAAGCAAGTCTCGCTTTACACCCTGTAAGGAGAGGAGCTTTCAGAAGGTGGGTAGCCATGGGCATGTGACAACTGTCCACACAAAGGGCCTCTTAGCAGCCATCCCACCTATCACCTAACGACCCTACAGTGAAAGGGGCATGGTCAGTGGTTATCAGGTGACATACATGAACCTGCTAAGGGCTGACCCTTTTTGACGTACAATATAGCAATCCCGTGAATTCACCTAAGGTATCAGGGCGACGGGTGTAAAGAAACAGCCCGGGCGCCTTTCGGCCGGAACCGCCACCTTCCAGTAATTAACC
>NW_006159521.1:7220320-7232607 GCF_000334495.1 Tupaia belangeri chinensis | reverse complement strand
GAGAGGCACCCAATATATGTTCTCTAGGCCTTTTAGAAAACATGGAGCGGTTCTTTTGGCAACATATATGCGAATCTACAAGAAAGATGATATTGTAGACATCAAGGGAAGGGGTACTGTTCAAAAAGGAATGCCCCACAAATGTTACCATGGCAAAACTGGACGACTCTACAATGTTACCCGGCATGCTGTTGGCATTGTTGTGAACAAACAAGGGCAAGATAGAGAGAATTAATGTGCGTATTGAGCATAGTAAGCATTCTAAGAGCAGAGATGGCTTCCTAAAACGTGTGAAGGAAAACGACCAGAAAAAGAAAGAAGCCGAAGAGAAAGGTACCTGGGTTCAACTAAAGCGCCAGCCTGCTCCGCGCGATGGCAGCCACTGTGTGAGAACCAATGGAAAGGAGCCTGAGCTACTGGAACCTATTCCCTATGAATTCATGGCATGATGGGTGTTAAAAATAAACTGATCTGTGGTCTATAAAAAAAAAAAAAAGAAAAAAAGAAACAGCTCTGGCAAACCAGTCCACATGGTGACGTTCCCACAGATGTGCTGCAGCGTATTTCTCAAACAGGGATCTCTCAGATGTTTGCATATATGAGGGACCTTCAAAATATTCATGGAAAATGTACATCATGAAAAAACTGCACACGGGTGGTCAGTTTCTTTCTTTCTTTTTTTTGGCACCAAAATAAGCTCATACTTTAATTTGCCTTTTCTCTGAACTTTTTGAAGTCCACTTTTATTTTCCTGGAAGTCCCTGAAATTTTGTTACATTTTTATTTCAATGATAATGTTTATTATTTTTAAAAAGAATTATTTTACTTAACTTTATTAATTTATGTACTTATTATTATTCTTTTAAATTTGACCAGAGAGGGCATGTGCGAGAGAGCGACTGAGAGTGAGAAAGCAAGCCACCAGGTCTGGGACTCGAAGTGCGGCCGGCCATGTTGGAGTCCAGCGCCCTTAACCACCAAGTCACCTGCCAGCCCCGAGCATAAATGCTTCTTTGTTGTTCTTCCAGTGATTTTACAAAAGCCTTAGGTAGTCAGTCAGCACTTAGGTACTCAGGGAAAATACGGTGCAACATTGCTTGATATTCTGAATCCTCTAACTGAACAACCTCTTCCAGTCCTCTCAATTTATTCTATTAACACCAGGACACACACACAAAGATGCTCACTGTAGTTATGTTAACAAGCAAACAAACAGAAAGAAATTGAATTAATAAGACATTGCATAAAAAATAATTACGCGCTGGGTGTGGTGGTGCGTGCCTGTAATGCCAGACACTGGGGAGGGAGAGGCAGGATGACTGTGAGTTCGAGACTACCTGGTCAACTTAGACAGAAACCAAACAATATCAAAAATGTCCAGTAACGGTTGTGTGGGTGGTGATGTGCAGCTGCCTGATACTAAAGCTGTATGAGAAGCTCCGGGTTCAAATCCCAGGTCTGCTTGAACATACTGGACACACCCATGACCCTAGCTGTCTAGAAGTACAATCACGGTGTGGTGAGACCCTGTCAAAGGTAACTGTCTCTCTCTCGTTCTCTCCTGAAAGACAGAACTTTAACAATGAAACAATGCATGTACTGAATGGAATACTGAGTAACTATACAAAATAATTTACATTGATACATGTCTTAATATAGAAAGTTCTCCCTGGTATATTGTTTTTTTAAACTATTTACTTAATTCCATTTGTTATTATTTTTTAATTTGACCAGAGAGAGAGAAAGGAAAAGGGAGAAAGCAAGCCGCCCAGTCTGGGACTCAAACCATGGTAGGCCATGTGGGAATCCAGCACCCCCAACCACTATGCCACCTGTCAGCTCCCCCTGGTGTATAATTTAAGCAAAGCAAAACAAAACAAAACCCCCCCAAAACAAAAAAGAGACATAAAACATATTTTGAATATTTCCGCTTTTGGAAAACTAAAAAAGCAAATATACAGCTGCATGGAAAAAGTTCTGAAGGAAACTCAAAATGTTAAGAGCAATTATTTCTGGGCATAGGTCACTTTCCTGTTTTGGTAAGCAAAACGACAGATTGTTTATAAAAAAGAAATAAGGCGGCTCTTCAGTGACTCTGAGGCCGGCAGCCAGCACACACCTTGAACCTCCTGTCATACTTGGTGACGGTGTCAGCAAAGTCAATCTTCTCCCTCTTGCCCACGAACTGCTGGAGTTCCGGGTGCTCCTCCATCCCAATGTAATCCCCGATGAAGTTCCGGTTAATACTGTTCCTTCTTCTTTCCTTCTTATTCAGCAGAAGGTCTGAGGCTACAATTCCCAACAGGGTGGAGAAGGGAGGATTACTCAGCCAAAACAGGACGAAAATACATAGTGTGGAAATACACAAAGAAATCTAAACGATTCAAGATTGAAAAAAGAAAAATTATTTTGCTAAAAGGCATGCGCTTGCCTGAGAGAGAGAGGAAAAAAAGAGAAAAATGAGAAAGCACCCACTTCCCCAGTGGAGTTTGGTTATTCCACAATCTCACCTCCTCCCTCTCTCCCTCCTCTTGAGATTTTGGGCATATACACACACGTGCCCAACCTGTTTCTCAAGCCACTGGGTTGAGACTTGAACCGAGCAGTCGGCCATAGAGGATTCAGTGACCTTAACAACCGTGCCACAGGCTGACCCACGTGTGAGATTTTTAGTACATGACATTATATGTAAAATAAAATGAAACGTGTAACTTCATTTTAGCTCAGACTTACTCTTCAGTTTATCAAATGAATGAAACAAAATAACTGAAATACCTTCTTCTCTCATTTGGACATATTTCTTCCGGGCCACGAATTTTCTCCATGATTTCTGTATTACCCGAGCATACCCATCATACTTTCTCTCTCTCATTTCTTCTAGAAGAAAGAGCTGCAAATGGAGAGGAGGCAAATGTGAGCTAATCCACAAGATATGAACATCATCATTTTGCTGTTGTGATTTCAGGGACACTCAGTTTACTCAAGCACGTACACAGGAAAAAGCTTCTCAGACACATGAACAAATATGTAAAAGCATGACTACGGCATGTTGCTCATGATTCTAATTTTTTTTTTAATCTATACATTTTTCTTTGAATGAAAACAATGGGAAATAACGGAATCTAAGTGTATTCAGCTGTACCTTGAGTATTTGGTTGCACCATAATTTCAACCCAAGAGACTTGACACAGGTTCTACCTTGCCTTGCTCAGTGTGTTACTGTGAGAATCAAGTGAGTGTTTCCACATTGACCCACTAATCTCCACCTTCATCCAAAGAGGATCTGAGGTGCCTGGGTCCCGTGAGAGGGGGGGCCGTGGCTGTTCCATCGATGTGTGCCGCTTAGTTATTTAATAATCAGTATGGTTCCCGAAGCCCTTCAGTTACAGTTATCATTTCTGAGGCTCAGGCAGGCAGAAGAGCAGCTGTGGGCCCATCTCAGAGGACTGGCAAGCTCACGGTGAGACCAGGAGCTGCCCTACTTTCAGTTCCATGAAGTCCAGACTTCCTGACTCTTAGGATTCTCCAAGGAGTCACTGGAACAGTGACTGGAGCTGGACTTGAAATGTGCGAGTTGGATTCTAGGAAGTGGAGCTGGGCCCACATCAGCCCCTGGCAGGTTCGGAGACTCCGGCCACTCTAACAGTAAATAAGGATTGTTGTACCCCTTCCAACCAGGCTTTGGAATAGGAAGATGATGCTAGAGACCTTATGTACAAGCGTCCTCACTGGGTCAGAAATCATTCTAGACACTTTCATTTAGCACCTCAACATCTACACATTCTTTTAAAAAGAATGGTTAATTTTATTTTATTTTATTTATTATTATTCTTATTTTTAAAACATTTGACCACGCGTGGTGGGGGTGAGAAAGCAAGTTGCCAAGTCCAGGACTCAAACCGTGGTCAGCCATGTGGGAGCCTAGCACCTTAACCACTATGCCATCTGCCAGCCCCCAAGCCATGTATTTTGACTTTTGTTCTCTCCATTTTACAGATGAGAGTATTGACACTAAGATTAAATGGAAAGTGAGCCGTGCTCTTTCTCTCTTTGTCATTTTGCTACACAAGTAAACGGCATTTGATCAATTTCTAACATGGTGGACAACTTGCCCGTCCCTTCTGGAAGTGGTGTACATGACTCTCTAGGAAAAAAATAAAATGGACCAATCAAAACCCAAGGAAAGATGATGAATAATCACTGTGAAAATGTTCCCGCGGGAAACAAGTGCATTTGGTCTGAAGGCAGCTGGGCTTGATTTGATGTCTCTGTTTTCCCAGGTCTGAGCAGAAGCCACACCTCCCCCGGCCACTCGGTCTCTCCGCCCAGCCCTCACTGTGCAGGAACAGCTCAACTCCCAGCACCAGGGAGGGGCCGCAGGACTCTGACCTTCAGTGCCATGCACGCAGGCAGGAAGAGCCTCTTTCTAAACCCGGAATGGAATACCTGGCTTAGCAACTGGACAGAATGCTTAAAAATCTGAGGCCTGGGCTTGCCTGTTTAAAACACAGGCACCGCTGCTTCTTATCCTATGTACTGGGTTTCTGAGTAAGTCCTGCTTCCTTCTTCTTTCCCAGAACTATTTTGGGAGTCATAGAAAATACACTTGTGACTCAGAGAAAGGAGGACGAGGCAAACAATTCCTAACTTCCTCAACTATTTTAAAGAGTAGCTGGGTTTTAGGTTTCTTTCCAAAAGCCCAGAGCATTAGTTAGGGAGGTACAAGAAAAAGAGAGAGAAAAGTCAAAAAGTATGAACGGACACATGGAACAAAAACCCTAAAACAAACCTTTTGGAGCCTGAAGTCTGGTGTGGGTTCTTAAAGCAAATAGATTCTTTTGTATACTCAGCACATTTACTATAAAAGTTAAGGCACTATTTCAAGAAGTTTTGTTTTTAAAGATTTTTGTTGTAGGGAGAGTGGGCTCACCAGAGAGACACAGGAAGAGACAGAAAGAGAGGGAAAGTGAGAACCTCTCACTCCCGGGGGATGGGGTGGGGGAAGGCCATGCCACAATCGCTTCTTCTCCATTCTCCTCTTGGAATTTTGGTCACATGCGCACACACACACACTCAGTATGATTTTCAAGCTTCCAGGTCTGGGACTCGAACCATGGTTGGCCCTGTGGGAATCCAGTGCCTTAAAACACCATGCCATGTGCTGGACCCTCTCAAGAAGATTTTAAAAACCAACTTCCGTAAAATGGCTCACATGTCAGGGCTGGAGGGAGATGGACGAGTGGAGGGGAAGGAGAGAGCTGAAGTCATGGGGTGTGTGTGTACGAGTGTTCACGCATGCATGTGTAGAAAGATGGGAGGAAGGAGAGCCACATTACGGTGATAGAGCAACGGGGAGGGAGGCATGAAGAAAATCCAAAAATAAGTTGTGGTTTTGGATATAGAAGCCCAAGGCTCAACTGAATCAGAAGAACAAAAAAAGTATTGAAAACATTGAGGCTATTTTAATTATACATGAAAATTTAGCAAGTCGACAAGTAAAAGCGGGTATAAAACAACAGAGGGAGTTCTGCATTGTACGGATAAATCACTCCGTCCCATTTTAGAAAGAACAGGAACTGTTCTGTGGGTTGCTTAATGGCGTATGACACAACATTTTCATTTTATATTTGGAAATGCAATTGCTGTGAAGCTACAAATAACTCCAAGTGGAAAAATGCTGCCGCAAACTTTTCACAAATGGGTTCCATCGATGTGTGCCGCTTAGTTATTTAATAATCAGTATGGTTCCCGAAGCCCTTCAGTTACAGTTATCATTTCTGAGGCTCAGGCAGGCAGAAGAGCAGCTGTGGGCCCATCTCAGAGGACTGGCAAGCTCACGGTGAGACCAGGAGCTGCTTATAGGCAAGACTTTCTATTTTGCCCAACACTGTAAGTTTCCATGCTATCTCCCCTTGGTCTGATGACTAATTTTGCCAAGTTCACCACAGACTCTTGAACTGGAGTCTTATCGTGGTAATTAGAATCCCATGAAATGTAGAACCCGAAGTTCCAGCAATCTCTCCACTTAAAATATAATGTCTTGCTGTTGCATGATGGTTAAGGTTGTTGGATCCCACATGGCCGACTTTGTGTTTCAAGTCCCAGGCCTGGCACCTTAAAAAACATGCTAGACAAGTGTGCATGTGTTCCCAAAATCCCAAGAGGAACATAGAGAAGACAAGGCTCAACTGAATCAGAAGAACAAAAAAAGTATTGAAAACATTGAGGCTATTTTAATTATACATGAAAATTTAGCAAGTCGACAAGTAAAAGCGGGTATAAAACAACAGAGGGAGTTCTGCATTGTACGGATAAATCACTCCGTCCCATTTTAGAAAGAACAGGAACTGTTCTGTGGGTTGCTTAATGGCGTATGACACAACATTTTCATTTTATATTTGGAAATGCAATTGCTGTGAAGCTACAAATAACTCCAAGTGGAAAAATGCTGCCGCAAACTTTTCACAAATGGGTTCCATCGATGTGTGCCGCTTAGTTATTTAATAATCAGTATGGTTCCCGAAGCCCTTCAGTTACAGTTATCATTTCTGAGGCTCAGGCAGGCAGAAGAGCAGCTGTGGGCCCATCTCAGAGGACTGGCAAGCTCACGGTGAGACCAGGAGCTGCTTATAGGCAAGACTTTCTATTTTGCCCAACACTGTAAGTTTCCATGCTATCTCCCCTTGGTCTGATGACTAATTTTGCCAAGTTCACCACAGACTCTTGAACTGGAGTCTTATCGTGGTAATTAGAATCCCATGAAATGTAGAACCCGAAGTTCCAGCAATCTCTCCACTTAAAATATAATGTCTTGCAAGGGCTGGTGGCTGTCACAGATGTCAAAGGGGGCTGGATCCCACATGGCTGACTGTATGGTTCAAGTCCCAGACTTGGCTTGAAAATCATGCCAGGTGCATGTGTGTGCATACCCAAAAAAGTCTTGAGAGGAGAATGGAAGAGAAGGGACTGTGGCGTGGCTATGCCCCGAGAGGTCATTTCTCTTCACACCCCCATCTCTCTCCAGCAAGCGCCCATGCCAAAACAATAGAAGTCTTTATCCACGGTCTGGAGGGGCTTTGCTGGATTCCTGCTTAAATGCAGACCTTCTGTGCATGCTCATTAGAATCATGATAAAGAAGTGTCTCTACTCTGTAAAGGTCTGACAGTGTGTGAGCTGACAACACAGGTGTGCATGCCTTACGGGTCAGGGTTTGTGTGCCAGGGACTCAGCGGTTTCCCTTCTAGCCTGCTCTTATCTCGAAGTCCCTCCTGGGCTCCCTCTAGGCCTTCAAGGTCCAAGCCTGGGACTTCCCACCCTGGGACTGGATCTACCTTTGAGGAGGAAACTTGAGCATGTGTGTGATCCAGGCTTTGGTGTCACCCAGATGAAAATGTAGATGTACCCAAGCCTCCTTTGTGGGACAAAGTCCCTTTTTAGCTTAGACACTATATATAGCCACTGGCCGCTTTCCGTGGGAGGCTGTGGGTTTGTAATGACATATGAAACACACAGAGTCCCTGCCCAAGGATGGGAGAGGGACAGCAAGTGAGTCGGGGTGTGGGGAGTGACCCACTGAGGCTGGGAGAGGAAAGAAGGCTTCTTGAGGAGTTGGCCTTTAAGCTATAAAGGACACAGGACAAAAAGCAGCCAGCCCTGTGGCAGGCCGGGTGGCAGAGGGGCCCAGGGACAGGCTGCGGGCTGGCGCACTCACAGACTCGGGGGCTTTGATGAACACTTTATTCCTGCCCAGCTGGAACTGGTCGCTGTCCATGTTGACAGACTGCAGCAGGTGCAGGACGCCTTGCTTCTCGTCTCCTCTCCACGAGGGCCAGGTGGCTTTGGTGAGGATGGCATACCTGTGTGGGCGATTGGGAGAGAAGGTCAGACTGGGCTGGACTTCCGGGCTTCCTGCTGGCCGGGCAAAGGGAGCTTGGCTCCACGGGCCCTGATGCCGCTGCGGTAAGGACTGGTGATCCATTCGCCATCACTTGAAGGCTCAGGGCCAGATTGCGATGACGGGAAATCCGAGTCTGGGATGCCCATTACAGAGACACCTCCTACTCCCTCCCTGTCCCCCTCAGCCCTGTTTCCATGTTAACGCCCTGGTGAGGATCTGCTTCCCTTTCTACCACTGTCTAAAAATACCATCGCTGAAGGTCACCGGTGACACTCTTCAGGCAAAATGAAATCGTCTTTTCTCTATACTAATCTTCCCTGATTTCTTCAGAGCACTTAACAATGAATGCCAAGAGCAATACGAATCACCCTCTTAGGGGCTGGCATTACCACTAGGTCTCAGCTTTCGTCTCTGAGATGCCGTGCACCTTGGGTCCCGAGGTCCTTGCCATCTGTCCTTGCTATTCCCCAAGCTCGCCTCTTCTGCCCTCCCTTGGGTTCGCACAGGCATGGCCTCCTCTTCACACACTCTGAACCCTCTCCCTCCTCAGAAGTTTTGCCCATGCTGTTCCTACCACCTGGTGTGCAGTTCACCACGCTCCTCACATGGCTGGCTCCTGCCGAGGGGGCACTTCCAGACAGACCTTCTTAGACTGCGCAATAGAAAATAATCCCCCCTTATTTTCTCTCACTACAAATAATGTTTTTCCTTGAGACTGTGTACCCTAATTTATAATTGTACTCGTGTGCTTGCTTCTTTAGATAATTTATGCTCCCCCCATGAGAATACAGCCCCGCTAGAGTGGCTGCTACGTCTGTGTGGCTCACATCTCTAGCACCTCCAACGACTCCTGGCACATAGCATAGTTAGGTATTACTTTACTTTATTTTATTTATTTATTTATTTGGATAGGTTTATTTATTTATTTATTTATTTATTTACTTATTTATTTGCTATAGGGCACGTGCACTCACCAGAAAGAGAGAGACAGAGAGACAGAAAGCGAGAAATCACCCCCCAGGGGGGACGGTCACGCTGCAATCCCTTCTCCTCCATTCTCCTCTCGGGGTCTTGGGCACGCACACACACGTGCCTGGAGTGAGTTTAAGCCACCATATCCGGGACTCGAACTGCGGTCGGCTACATGGGAGTTCAGTGACATAGCCATTATGCTAACTGCTGGTCCCAAGTTAGGTATTACTAACATTAGCAGCTAACACTTACAAGACACCTCTCTGCACCAGGTGCTATGACTGCGGCTTTGGGTGTACACTCTCATTTCATTCTTACAGAAGCTTGCATGTGGTTTGTTTTCATTTTCACAGAGAAGGAGACAGCGAAATAGATTCACCCAAGGCTACTTATACTTAGCTAGCAAGTGTCAGAGCCGGGATTTGAATCCCAGTCTCTCTCTAATCATGGCATTGCATATAAACAGTGGGCTAGCTCAATGTAAATACTGCTTTTAAAGATTAGCATACAGTCTACTACACGTGTTGATGTTAGAAACACTACAGTGACATCAGAGGCTGACATAACAGAGGAGCGGGGAGCATATTACAGGACGTCAAATATGGAAGGAAACACCAGAGAAAAAGAGCAGGTGTGAAGTTAGAGGGCAGCCCCTGGACAAACACGTGGACACAGGCAATAGATCCCCGGGCTTTGAGAGAAGCCAGGACCCTCCTTGGGTTTTCAGAAACTACTGTCAGGATTACTGATCTGGGGCAGCCCAGGGAAACGAGAACCTTGAGAAAACTGGTCCTGCCCTCAGGATCTAGGGCTGCCACAGGGCCAGCTGGATGGGATTAAAGGGGATTCTAGGAGTCCACTCTACTCTGCCCAGAGTCCCCTCTTGCCTGATGATACTGTAAATTTCCCAGAGAGGTAAATCCTCCTATTCCCTAATTAGAGATAAAACATGTTAAATTGGAAAGTGGTTGAGGAGTAAGCCGGTGGCGTGGTGGTAAAGGCGCTGGACTCCTACATGGCTAACCGTGGTTTGAGTCCTGGACCTGGCGGCCAGCTTTCTCACTTTCTCTCTCTCTCTCTCTCTGGTGAGTACATGTGCCTTATAGCAAGTTTTAAAATAATAATAATAAAAAATTAGATTAAATAAACAGTTCTTAAAAGAATACTGGTGGTGAATCTACACATTTCAGATGTGATACAATAAAGCCAATTAAATTAAGTCAAACATAAATGACTGATAATAGAGCCTTTTTCTGTAGGACTGGGGAGCCGGTGAGAGAGTGAAGAGGAACCAGCAACTCACACGGAAGAGGGAGACAGTTCATCGGGGGCAAAGGAGAGAAATAAGGATAGAGCAAGGAGACAGGATTTCAAATGCAATTTTGCCTGGCTTGAACTAATCAAAATCATAAACTGAAGTGTTTTTATTGTGGAACTGCAAATAGGTCTCTAATATAATTCACATTCTTTTCCCGACAAAAATGCTACACTTCTCTCGTTTGATTTTTTTTTATAGTAGGAACTTTGCAGAGACTTCCTCTCCCTTGTTCTGTCAAGACTTCCAGCAGTAAGGGATTTGGTAATACAAAACTCAAAAGATGTTTTTGGAGCCAGCAGGTGGCGTGGTAGTTAAGGTGCTGGATTTCCACAAGTTGACCCCAGTTCAAGTCCCAGATCCGGAGACTTGGGGATCACACTGGGTATATGTGTGGAGGAGAATGAAGGAGAAGGGATTGTGGTGTGGCCATCCCCCTGGGGGATGATTTCTCATTTTGCCTCTCTGTGGAGCACACATACCCTATGACAAAAAACCAAAAAAAAGACACTTTAATTTCCACATTGATGCTGTCTTTGCTTTCAAGAGGCCTGCTGCAGCTCACAGCGACCTGTGGCAGTCCACTGCCGAGACGAGGAGCCAGTTCCAGCACAATGCTCTCCCACTGGGAATGCCCAGTTCATTCTCTCTCTCTCTCAGAGATTTTTGCGATAGGGCGAGACGAGGAGTAAGCCGCCCAATCCCAGCACAATGCTCTCCCACTGGGAACGCCCAGTTCATTCTCTCTCTCTCAGAGATTTTTGCGATAGGGCATGTGTACTCACTGGAGAGACAGAGACATACAAGCGAGAAATCACTCCCTGGGGAGATGGCCACACTGCAATCCCCTCTCCATTCTCCTCTCATGTTTTCGGCATGCACACACAAGTAAGCCGCCCAATCCCAGCACAATGCTCTCCCACTGGGAACGCCCAGTTCATTCTCTCTCTCTCAGAGATTTTTGCGATAGGGCATGTGTACTCACTGGAGAGACAGAGACATACAAGCGAGAAATCACTCCCTGGGGAGATGGCCACACTGCAATCCCCTCTCCATTCTCCTCTCATGTTTTCGGCATGCACACACAAGTGCCCAACGTGAGTTTTAGCTGCCGGGTCTGGGACTCGAACCACAGTCAACTACATGGGAGTCCAGCGACATAGCCATTATACCATCTTCTGGTCCCCATTCTATCTTTCTCTAGGGAACAGGTCATAGGGACAAGTTGCTCAAGGCAACGGGGCCACTGGCTAACAGTCTGTTTATTACACATCTCAAACAGACCATCTTTCCTCTTGAGGCGTTTGAGCTGGCTATTCTTCCCGTCTGGAGTTCTTGTCTCTGCCCTCTGTTTCCTGGTATCTCTTGGATCACTGGTCCAACATTTCTTTCTTGGAGGAAATGCCTCCCAGAGCCCAGTGACCTCTGGCTGCAGGCACTCGGGATCAAGAATGCTTCTGATCTCCAAGGAACACAATCCTAGCTGCCAGTAGGGTGCTCTCTACCCCTCCATGATTTCCTGTTCTTTTTTCTCTCTCGTCCATGACACAGAATGCCTTTCCTGACAAGCCATCCTCTTTCCAACCCACATTCCAAAAAGACTGGGTCAAAGCTAAGGGAAAGGTGCTTGTGAGAAAGCCTAAGCCGTGCCACTGGCTAAACGTTACGAATCTCTGATGTTCCCACATTTTTCTTCCAAAGGATCCTAATCCACATGGGGTTTATTTCTCCTAACTGCAGTAAAATACGCACATTGCTTCGTTCAGAGAGGTGTTTTCTAAAGAATTTAAAGACACTTTCCCACGCCAAAACTCAAAGTGGCTGCCATTTCTAACAGTTTTTTTTTAAAAAAAAAACACTTTCTAAAGACATAAAATTATAGTAAGAAGGTGATAAAAAAGAGTTCTTCATGCTGCTTAAAGCAATGCAGAATTTATTTCAAGAGCACATGTCCCACCAGTGGGGAAATTAAAGCATCTTTTGATTTTTGTTTTCCAATACTTAGTTAAGAGGAATGATTCTGATCAATATGAAGATTGCCCATATAGGAAATGGATACACACTAAGTACACACTATTTTCTTTTTTTTTTTTTTTGAGAGT
>NW_006159521.1:7216553-7219737 GCF_000334495.1 Tupaia belangeri chinensis | reverse complement strand
GGTCACGCCGCAATCCCTTCTCCTCCATTCTCCTCTCGGGATCTTGGGCACGCACGCACACGCGCCCGGCGTGAGTTTTAAGCCACCGGGTCCGGGACACGAACCGCAGTTGACTACGTGGGAGTCCAGCGACATAGCCATTACACTAACTGCTGGTTTCCAACTTCAAGTCACTCTGGAATGAACTGTTCATTCAATAACAAGTTTAAGATACAGTGTGGGAAACTGAAAATGTTATTTTTTAAAAATACATTTTTAAATTGCCAGAGGGTACTTTTCAGAGACAGAGGAAGAGACATAGTCACAATGCAATCTTTCTGGTAGAGCATGATCACAATGTGGCTCTTTCTCCCCCATCTCTTCATCCCGTCAGTATTTGGGGAACATACATGCATGCATCTGAAATGTTTTTCAAACTCCAGGGCTGGACTTGGAGCTATAGTTAGCCATGTGGGATATGGCTACCTATGTACCATGTTTAACCACTGCATTCAGGGCTGGCTCTGAAAATTTACTTTTCATCAAAAAATAAATGTCCTTCCAAACTTTGTTTTGATTCTCCTCCCCAAGCCAAGAGAAGTACAATAATAAAAGGGTCTGCTGTTTTATAAGACAGGGCTATGTGTTTGTTTCTTCTGAAGGGAAGAGCCCACATCTGGAGAGCTAAGAGGGAGGGATCAAGGGTAAGGTCACTTCAATGAAAATTCCTTGACTTAAGGGGCAGAACAGATTTCCTGAAGGCCTCAGTGGGAATCATGCACAAAGCACTGAGTATGGACCGAGGCATATGAGTGGGGTCTGGACAACCAATGAAACTGTTCACAGTTCTTCTAAGGAGCTGCTGTCAGCAAATAACAGAGCCTGCTCAGAGTCCCTCGGGTGAGTAGGCCCAGGACAGCTCTGAAAGGAGTGTGTAGATTTCTTGTCCTCCCAGGGTAGTAGAACTCACAGCAGTGTTTATAGAAGTAAGGATTAGTTGGCTAGTTATCATTTTTACTTACTTACTTACTTATTTATTTTTAAGTTTTATTTAACTTTATTTATTATTATCATTATTATTTTCCAGTTTGATCAGAGAGACAAAGAGAGAGAGAGAGGAAGTGAGAAAGCAAGCTGCCAGGTCCAGGACTCAAACTGTGGTCGGCCATGTGGGAGTCCAATGCACTTAACCACCTACCACCTGCTGACCCCCATTTTTACTTATTATTATTATTATTATTAAGAGGGATCTTTGCTATAGGGTGCATTAATTCGCTAGAGAGACAGAGATACAGAAAGTGAGAAATCATCCCCCAGGTGAGATGGCCACGCCGCAATCCCTTCTCCTCCATTCTCCTCTCGGGATCTTAAGCATATACATACATGCACATGAGTCTCAAGCCACCAGGTCCGGACCTTAAACCATGATCAACCACATGGGAGTCCAGCGACATAACCATTATACCATCTACTGGTCCCGTTGTCATTTTTAAAAGAAAAAAGTCTATCAGAATTGGTTTCTCAAAAACAAACAAAAAAACAAACAAAGGTCTGGATCCAGGCATCATGGCACAAGTGGTGCTGCTGTTGCCATGTGATGGCTAAGGCCACACGGGAAAGCTTGGATTTGGTTCCTGACCCAACCTAAACAGGCCGGGTACAGGTCAGGCGTATGCCTGTGGTCCTAGCTGATGGGGAGGCTGGGGCAGAGGATCACAGCGAGACCCTGTCAAAAAAATAACTCTCTCAAGCTTGACTGCCCTCTGTCACATATATGTATACACATACATGTGCGTGCGCGCACACACGCACACACCTGGTCTATATTGAATAGTAATGCCCATTAGAGAGAATTTGCAGATTTCAAATCTTTTTTTTTTGTTTTTGTTTTTAGGTTTTTGCCACAGGTTGTGTGTGCTTGCCAAAGAAAGAGACACAAAGAAGGGAAAGTGAGAAATCACCCTTTGGGGGGATGGCCATACCACAACCCCATCTGCTGGCCCCATTAACATTTTTAACAGGATTTTGGGCATGCACACGCACACACTTGGTGTGATTTTCAAGCTACCAGGTCTGGGATTTGAACCATGGTCAAACCATATGGGAATCCACTGCCTTAATGACCACTCCCACCCACCCACCAGCCTTAAATAGAGATTTTTAAGTACACAGAAAATACTAAAAAGAGTGTAAAATTGCAGATGCTTTGGAAGCGTTGAGGTTAAGTCTTCCTGAATTAGTAAAAGATGTAAGAAAAACTTTTCTATTTGCTATTTTCTGTATTTGATATTTTCCCCTCTTAATTATAAAAGTGTACTTTTGGGGCCAGCAGGTGACATGATGGTTAAGGCAGTGGACTCCCACATGGCTGACTATGGATCAAGTCCCAGACTTAGAGGCTTGAAAATCATGCCGGTATATGGAGGTTCCTCAAAGATGTTCACATAGAACTACATATGATCCAGCAATTCCACTCCTGGGTATCTACCCAAAGGACAGGAGAGCACTCAGTCGGAAAAGTGCTTGCACATCTATATTCATTGCAGCCTTATTCATGATTGCTAAGACATGGAACCAACCCAAATGCCCACAAACAGATGAATGGATTGAAAAATTGTGGCACATGGACTCGGTGGAATACTATTCAGCCATAAAAAAACAACAAGGCCCTGGAATTTGATAGAAATTGGACAAATATGGAAGATTTGTTGCTGAGTGAAGCAAGTCAGGCTATGAAAGAGAGACATTGCATGTCTCCACGTAACATATACCGAATGTCTGCACTCTATGGTAGAGACTGAAAGACTGGACAACATGAAAGTATGAAAATTTTTAATGGACATTAGAGACAAAGTAGAAAGTCAGTGAGAGAGCAGAAGAGTGTAGGAAAGTTGGGGGAAAAATGGAGAGGTAAGATGCTTGAGGGACACAGATAAGGTTTGTTATCTGTTGACGAGGTTGTGTGTGGTGGTCTCAACTGAGCTGGACTGAGGTGCATATCATGCTGGGTGAAGTCTCTTCACAATCTAAATGATGTATAGCAATTTAATGTATGAATAATAATAAAAAATATATAAATGATAAAACAAACAGAAAAGAAAATCATACCGGACATGTGTTCATGTGTGCCTAAGAAAGAATGAAGGAGAAGGAATTACAGCATGGCCACGCCCCCTGGGGGGTGAGTTCTCACCTTCTCTCTCTC
>NW_006159521.1:7215892-7216324 GCF_000334495.1 Tupaia belangeri chinensis | reverse complement strand
CTGCTGAATATGCTGTGATACACAGACCGGCCTCCGCAGCAGAGAGCCATCCGGCCTCGTGTCGATAGCGGAGGCTGAGAAACTGTTCTCAATGGTGTTCCTGGCCCGTTTCAGGAAGATCAAATCTTTTATCTAGTATCTTAGTTGTACGTCAGAGAGGGGATGGTGCTACGGCAATGCAAAAGCTCTACATATTTATTTGGGTAAATTTAATTGCTAGTCTAATTCACTTCCAAAATTATCAGGATGTGTGAATGTGCAGGAACTGAGTTAATCAGGTTTTACCGTGTGGAATGTCTGGCCCATTTTTAAAGCCTCTAACTGGTGGGTCAGTTGTCTAAGTGATGGCACAAGACACAATAGTCTCTTGACTAGCTTTCAGAGACAGTCATTAAGATCTTCAGATTGCAAGTGTTTACTGATATAAAACTT
>NW_006159521.1:7208834-7215381 GCF_000334495.1 Tupaia belangeri chinensis | reverse complement strand
AGTCACATATATTCGTTAGAGGTCTTGGGGAGCGAGCAGTCCCCTCTCTCTGTCTACTCTTAGGAATTTTGGGCATGCACATGCCCAGTATGGTTTTTATTTATTTATTTATTTATTTTGGGGGGAGAAAATTTTGGTATAGGCTGTGTGTACTCACTGGAGAGACAGAGATGCTCCTCTCAGGATTTTGGGCATGCGCACGCACACACACACACACACAAACACACCTGGCGTGAGTTTCAAGTCACCAGGTCCTGGACTCGGACTGTGGACGGCCATGTGGAAGTCCAGCACCTTAACCACTATGCCACCTGCTGGGCCCCCAGTATGACATTCAAGCTGCTGGGTTCAGGGTCTCACTGCAAAGTCAGCCATGTGGGATCTAGCACCTTAACCTCCATGCCACCTGCTGGCCTGCCCTTCCCTCTTTCTTAAAGAAAATTAAATCTAGAAAAACAGAAGAATTCCACAGAATCAGAGAAGTTAGAATGATACAATATTTTAGGGAAATTAAATTTTATTCTTTACCCAAATAAGTTAACACAGAATAAGAATAATTTAAGTATAGGCCCTGATAAATACACTTTAATCAAAACAGAAAAGTGGTTTGGGGCTGGCACTGTGCAGAGAGCTATATCCCACATGACCGACTGTGGTTTGAATCCCAGCCCTGGTGACTTGAAAACCAAACCTAGGGACCAGTAGTTAGCGTAATGGCTATGTCGCTGAACTCCCACGTAGTTGACTGCAGTTTGAGTCCCGGACCCGGTGGCTTAAACTCACGTTGGGCACATGTGCATGCATGCGCAAGATCCCGAGAGGAGAATGGAGGAGAAGGGATTGCGGTGTGGCCATCCCCTGGGGGTGATTTCTTGCTTTCTGTCTCTCTGTCTCTCTCTGTCTTTCTGGCGAGCGCACGCGCCCTATAGTAAAAACCTCCCCAAAAAATCCACCAAACCTAGGGCATGTGTATGCATGCCCCATAGCCTGACGGGATGAAGAAATGGAGGAGAAAGGACTGCCCACACCCCACTTACGGGTGCTTGTTTACTGTCTCTCTCTAACAAGTGCACACATGCCCTCTGCAATAAAAACTATTAAACAAAACAGAAAAAACAATTGCTTAAATTCATACATAGATCGTAGAAAAATTTTAGGGGCTGGCAGGTGTCATGGTGGTTAAGGTGCTGGACTCCTACATGTCTGACTGCAGTTTGAGTCCCAGACCTGGCAGCTTGCTTTCCCTCTCTCTGTCTCTGTCTCTCTTTGGGCAAACTGAAGGAGAAGAATAAATAAAATAAAATAAAATAAAATATTCTTTAAAAAAAAAAAACAAAATTTTGAGGTTCAATACTATAAGCTTATTTATTTATTTATTTTTAAGGGGGATAAAGATTTTCCTGAAATGATCTTTCGAGGGTTAATATACTCAGTCAGGTTAAAGCCAGCCTACCTGTGTCACAGACATTAAAAAGTCTTGAGCTTGTGCATTATACTAAATGGACAGCCCATTGACACTGAATACTTTGTGACTACTCATTTATACTTCAATAGAGTGGCAAAAAGAATTCCAATACAACTTAATAATAACAAAATGAAACAAAAAAACAATTAAAATATGAGTAAAGGACCCAAACAGACATGTCTCCCAGGAGGAAATACTACTGGTCACTCAGCACATGGAAGGATGCACAGGGTTACGTGCCATCTGGGAAATGCAAATCAAAACCACACGAGATCCCACTTCACACCCACCAGCAGGGTTCGCGGGGTAACAACATATGCTGGCATGGACTCAGACAGCAGGAAGCCGAGGACTGCTGGTGAGAACGTAAAATGGTACCGTCACTTCACACAATCTGGCAGTTCCCAGAAAGGTTACACATAGCGGACCAGCCAGGTGGTGTGGTGGCCCCACAGGGCCAACTGCACAGTTCGAGTCCCAGATGCGGTGGCTAGGACAACACACTGGGGGGTGTGTCTATGTGTGCCCCAAATCCTGAGAGGAGAATGGAGGAGAAAGGACTGCAGCATGGCCATCCTCCCTGGGGGATGCTTTTCCACTTTCCCCCCCTTTCTTTCTCTCTCCCCGTCTCTTTCTCCAGTAAGCACACGTGCTCTATAGCAAAAAAAAAAAGTTCACAGAATCACATGCCCTAACAATTCCACTTTTAGATGTACATCCACAAGAAATGAAAATAGCTACATGAAAACGCACACATCCATTTTCTTAACAGCATTATTCCTGATGGCCAAAAACTGGAAATGACTGGTAAATAAACAAGTAAAATGTGGTAGGGTCACACAGTGGAGCACTATTGAAATATGATTTGTTTAGCAATAAATAGGAGTAAGGTGCAGACATGCTATAATACAGCTGAATCGGTTTTTTTTGGAGAGAGATTTCTGCTTTAGGGAGGTGTGCTTGCCAGACAGACAGAAAGTGAAAAATCACCCTCCCCTCAAGGGGCACAGAGAGAGAGAAATTGCAATCTCTTCTCCATTCTCCTCTCGGGATTTTGGGCATGTACACACACACGCCCAGTGTAAGTTTAAGCTGACGGGTCCAGGACTTGAACCTGGGTCAACAATGTGGGAGTGCAGCAATGTAACCATTACGCCATCTGCTGGCCCCAATACAGCTGAATCTTAACAACATCATGTTAAGTGAAGGAAGCCAGTCAGAAAGAACACACACCTGACTATTTATATGAAAAGCCCAGTGTAGGAAAATCTAGAGAGACAGAAATTAGTTTAGTTCTGCCTGGGGCAAGGGGTGAGGGGAGAACTGGGGCACGGTGCAGGGGTGGAGCGGGGTAGGGGTTCTAAGAGGACAACTAAGAGGAACAGGACTTCTTAAGAACATGTTCTAAAGTCAATTTTGCTGACTGATATGCCGACGTCTGTGAATGTATTAAAGCCACTGAACTGTACACTTTAAGGGGTGAGTGTGCAGAATGTGAACTGAACCTCAGTAAAGCCATTAACTTAAAAAACAAAACCCAGCGTCACTGGTTCATTACCTCTGCAGGAATTTTTGGAAGATGCGCCGATAGGCATACCCTGCTCTTCTGACACGAATGTTTTCTTTCAGACCCAGATATTCTACTTGATGCTTTACCCTAGAAAGGAGAACACGCATGTTAATGGGTAATCCTGCCATCCGGTGCCCTTACCAGCCAGCTCCGGAAGCCCCCGAACGGGGACACGTGCTAACAACCCACAGTTGGGCCAGCCAGTGGCATGGTGGTTAAAGCAGTTGGATCTGACACAGCTGACAGCGCGGCTGGAGTCTCAGAGCTCACAGCTTGAAAAACATGCCAGGCGCGCGCGTGTGAGAGCCCAAAATCCTGAGGAGGAGGAAGGAGGGAATGCAGTGTGGGCACCCACTGGGGAGTGCTCTCTCAATTTCTCTCTCTCTCTGTCTCTCTCTAGTGAGCACACACACCCTATAACAAAACTTAAAAAAAAATAAGACTATAATTTACCATGTACAGTCACTGAGTGGAGCTCTCAGATAATACACTATTGAAACTAAAATATTTCATTGCAAAATAAAGCAATTATGCAAGAGGGCATTACGTATCTACTTCGAAGATTAACAGTAAAATAAAAACTCATATACTTATCACTCACATTATGAACAAAAACACTAATTTTTCATAAGATTAAAGAACTTTTTCACATTTCAGAGATTTTTTGGGGGGAGAGAGGTTTTCCCTATAGGGCATGTGTACTCACCAAAGAGACAGAGACAGACAGAGAAATAGAAAGCAAGAAATTACCCCCCCCGGGGGGGGCATGGCCAGGCGGCAATCCCTTCTCCATTCTCCTCGTGGGATCTTGGGGCACGCACGCACACCACCCAGAGAGAGCTTAAGTCACTGGGTCCAGGACTCAAACCGTGGTCGACTACACGGGAGTCCAGTGGTATAATCATGATGCTACCTGCTGGCCCCATCACATTTCAGAGAATTTTAAAATAAAAAAATTGAGGCTGGGCCATGACATGGTAGCTAGGGTGATTCCACACATGGCTGACCTCACGGTTCAAGTCCTGAACCCAGAGGCTTGAAAAATACACCTGGTAGACGTGGCATGTGTGCCCAAAACCTTGAAGGGAGAGAACGATGGAGGTGAAGGGATACAGTGGACCATGCTTTGTTGCTTGCTCTTTCTCTTTCACACCAGAGCAAGTGCTTTCTGGTAAATGAAATAAAGACATAAATAAAAAATAATAATTTCTTTTTCCTTTTTTTTTATTTTAATGTCTTTGCCACAGGGCATGTGCACTTGTAAAAAAATGTCTTTGCCACAGGGCATGTGCACTTGTAAGAAAGAGACAGAGAGAGACGGGGGGTGGGGGAGGGGGTGATAAACCAGCATCCTAGAGGGATAGCCATACTGCAATGCCTTTTCCTCCATTCCATGCACGGGATTTCAAAAGGATACATGTGCCCAGTGTGATTTTCAAGCTGCCAGGTCTGAACTCAAACCATGGCTGGCCATGTGGGAGTCCAGTGCCTTAACTACCACGCCATCTGCTGGTCCCAATAATAATATTTTAAAATTAACAAGAAGTTACTTTCCTCCTTTGGGCAACAGAGGGGAAGAGAGACAAGAAAAGCAAGAGAGAGAGTAGGTATTAGAGATAGACATTTTGACAAGTTCTTGCTTTGTTGAAACACTCCTGCCCCAGCCTCCCAGTTGGCTAGGATTACAGTTACATACAGCTGCACTGGTGTGTCTGGGTTGACCAAGGAACCAGACCTGGGCCTCCCGTGTGGATGCCAGCCTTCCAAGTGGTGGCACAATCTGTGCACCACGGCTACTGGACTGACAGCTTTTCACTTTTGAATTAAATGATGCTGGAACTTTGTTACTGAACATATATATATTTTCCATCAGATACATAACATGTCGACATCATAACAAGGTGTGAAAACCTAATCACCATGCCTTTGAACTTAAATTTAATATTGACTCTAGACTTAATGCGACTACACTGCCAGGTTTTTCTAATACAAGTTAAGAAAGGGTGTTTGAAACTATTTTTAAGGGCCCCTGACAGCTCAGGGTCCCACCACAATGCCTTCTCCATTCTTCATTCTGTCAGAATTTTGGACATGCGTGCATATGCAACCAGAATGTTTTTCTTTTTTTTTCCTCCCAGAAAAAGTCATCCTGATCCTTTTATTGTTGAAATTAAAAAATAAAAGATACTTACATACAATGGTGAACATATAGGGCAAAACAAAATCATAAAATTTAATGTGAAGCAGTGAGCAGAATGTTTGGGTCTCCAAATCGGCTTTGAATCCAAAACTGCTTAAAAATGGGTAGGTTCACAGTTAACGGCAATCGGCTTATAAGTGAGAGAATGTCGGAGTTGTTCCAGTTGAACTTTCAGGGAAATTCTCTCCTCAAGAATATCCTTTAATTGTTGCTGCAATTCGCTATTTAATCTGGCCAAACCCGTGTTGGTTTCCTTACAGCGTCTAGTGGATGCCTGAATGGCTTTCTCATCTTCCCCAACGGATCTAGGAACGGAAGGCTGTGATGCGAGCACAGCAGCTAAGACACCTGTCTTTTGTGTGTGTTCATCAACTTCTGGCCTTAATTCATCTTTTAGTTTTAGTCTTCTTCGAACAGGTTTAGGTGGTGGCGCAAGAGGTTGTGCCTTTGCTCACACTGGCGGGAGCGCTAGCAGCTGTCTTTTCTTCAATTTTACAGTTTCGGCAACTCGAAGAAAACTTGCAAAATCAGGAGGCTTTTCAACCGGCAAGACCTCTGGCTGTTTCTCAGCTTCATCATCTTGTTCCTCATGTACATTTGATGCAGCAAATACTTCGAATTGGCTGAAATCTGCCAAGTCTGGTTGCTCTGGCACCTGCTGAGGTGAGGTCCTAGTGTGAGGAATCGGGTCATCGGCATCCACTGGGCATCCACAGCGGGACCAGGAGCCTGTGAGGGCTGCGGTCTTGGGGGCACTGCAGGAGGATGGGCAACAACTCCAGCCTGTCGTCGTCCTGTGGCGACTGTAAAGGTCCGATCCATATGTAAAGATGAAGATCGAGAATGAGAAGGCTGTGGCCTTGGAGGTGAGGGCGGTGGGGCAGCATTATCAGGCGACGTTCCGGAATGAGACCTTTGACGTTCCATTGCTTCTGAACTGTTCTGGGTCGGAGGTAAGAGAGTCTGAACTACTGTAACCCTCTGCTGCAGTGTTTCCAGTAGCAAATTTCACTGATGAGTTTCTTTTCTTTTCTTCTGAAAGGTCAGATGGTTTCACAAGTACCGGGCTGGTGGGATTAGTATGATCACTGCCAGTTCTTTTTAGCTCCATGTCCTGCATGTGGATTTTAGGGAATAGGAAGAATGACAGCAGTATCAGGATCAGCTGGTGCAACGTTAGAATCAAACCGGGTCAGAGTGTGTGAGCTTGAAGAGCGTTCACTGAGTGTCTCCCACCGCTCACTGCTCGGATTCCGCTCAGGCCAATCTGGTTTAGTGATGGCATCGATGATGACTTGCTCGGAGTTCCTTC
>NW_006159521.1:7205650-7208680 GCF_000334495.1 Tupaia belangeri chinensis | reverse complement strand
AAAAAAAAATAAGACTATAATTTACCATGTACAGTCACTGAGTGGAGCTCTCAGATAATACACTATTGAAACTAAAATATTTCATTGCAAAATAAAGCAATTATGCAAGAGGGCATTACGTATCTACTTCGAAGATTAACAGTAAAATAAAAACTCATATACTTATCACTCACATTATGAACAAAAACACTAATTTTTCATAAGATTAAAGAACTTTTTCACATTTCAGAGATTTTTTGGGGGGAGAGAGGTTTTCCCTATAGGGCATGTGTACTCACCAAAGAGACAGAGACAGACAGAGAAATAGAAAGCAAGAAATTACCCCCCCCGGGGGGGGGCATGGCCAGGCGGCAATCCCTTCTCCATTCTCCTCGTGGGATCTTGGGGCACGCACGCACACCGAGTGAGCTTAAGTCACTGGGTCCAGGACTCAAACCGTGGTCGACTACACGGGAGTCCAGTGGTATAATCATGATGCTACCTGCTGGCCCCATCACATTTCAGAGAATTTTAAAATAAAAAAATTGAGGCTGGGCCATGACATGGTAGCTAGGGTGATTCCACACATGGCTGACCTCACGGTTCAAGTCCTGAACCCAGAGGCTTGAAAAATACACCTGGTAGACGTGGCATGTGTGCCCAAAACCTTGAAGGGAGAGAACGATGGAGGTGAAGGGATACAGTGGACCATGCTTTGTTGCTTGCTCTTTCTCTTTCACACCAGAGCAAGTGCTTTCTGGTAAATGAAATAAAGACATAAATAAAAAATAATAATTTCTTTTTCCTTTTTTTAAAAAATGTCTTTGCCACAGGGCATGTGCACTTGTAAGAAAGAGACAGAGAGAGACGGGGGGGCGGAGAAGGGGGTGATAAACCAGCCCCCTAGAGGGATAGCCATACTGCAATGCCTTTTCCTCCATTCCATGCATGGGATTTCAATCCAGTGTGATTTTCAAGCTGCCAGGTCTGCTCAAACCATGGCTGGCCATGTGGGAGTCCAGTGCCTTAACTACCATGCCATCTGCTGGTCCCAATAATAATATTTTAAAATTAACAAGAAGTTACTTTCCTCCTTTGGGCAACAGAGGGGAAGAGAGACAAGAAAAGCAAGAGAGAGAGTAGGTATTAGAGATAGACATTTTGACAAGTTCTTGCTTTGTTGAAACACTCCTGCCCCAGCCTCCCAGTTGGCTAGGATTACAGTTACATACAGCTGCACTGGTGTGTCTGGGTTGACCAAGGAACCAGACCTGGGCCTCCCGTGTGGATGCCAGCCTTCCAAGTGGTGGCACAATCTGTGCACCACGGCTACTGGACTGACAGCTTTTCACTTTTGAATTAAATGATGCTGGAACTTTGTTACTGAACATATATATATTTTCCATCAGATACATAACATGTCGACATCATAACAAGGTGTGAAAACCCAATCACCACGCCTTTGAACTTAAATTTAATATTGACTCTAGACTTAATGCGACTACACTGCCAGGTTTTTCTAATACAAGTTAAGAAAGGGTGTTTGAAACTATTTTTAAGGGCCCCTGACAGCTCAGGGTCCCACCACAATGCCTTCTCCATTCTTCATTCTGTCAGAATTTTGGACATGCGTGCATATGCAACCAGAATGTTTTTCTTTTTTTTTCCTCCCAGAAAAAGTCATCCTGATCCTTTTATTGTTGAAATTAAAAAATAAAAGATACTTACATACAATGGTGAACATATAGGGCAAAACAAAATCATAAAATTTAATGTGAAGCAGTGAGCAGAATGTTTGGGTCTCCAAATCGGCTTTGAATCCAAAACTGCTTAAAAATGGGTAGGTTCACAGTTAACGGCAATCGGCTTATAAGTGAGAGAATGTCGGAGTTGTTCCAGTTGAACTTTCAGGGAAATTCTCTCCTCAAGAATATCCTTTAATTGTTGCTGCAATTCGCTATTTAATCTGGCCAAACCCGTGTTGGTTTCCTTACAGCGTCTAGTGGATGCCTGAATGGCTTTCTCATCTTCCCCAACGGATCTAGGAACGGAAGGCTGTGATGCGAGCACAGCAGCTAAGACACCTGTCTTTTGTGTGTGTTCATCAACTTCTGGCCTTAATTCATCTTTTAGTTTTAGTCTTCTTCGAACAGGTTTAGGTGGTGGCGCAAGAGGTTGTGCCTTTGCTCACACTGGCGGGAGCGCTAGCAGCTGTCTTTTCTTCAATTTTACAGTTTCGGCAACTCGAAGAAAACTTGCAAAATCAGGAGGCTTTTCAACCGGCAAGACCTCTGGCTGTTTCTCAGCTTCATCATCTTGTTCCTCATGTACATTTGATGCAGCAAATACTTCGAATTGGCTGAAATCTGCCCAGTCTGGTTGCTCTGGCACCTGCTGAGGTGAGGTCCTAGTGTGAGGAATCGGGTCATCGGCATCCACTGGGCATCCACAGCGGGACCAGGAGCCTGTGAGGGCTGCGGTCTTGGGGGCACTGCAGGAGGATGGGCAACAACTCCAGCCTGTCGTCGTCCTGTGGCGACTGTAAAGGTCAGATCCATATGTAAAGATGAAGATCGAGAATGAGAAGGCTGTGGCCTTGGAGGTGAGGGCGGTGGGGCAGCATTATCAGGCGACGTTCCGGAATGAGACCTTTGACGTTCCATTGCTTCTGAACTGTTCTGGGTCGGAGGTAAGAGAGTCTGAACTACTGTAACCCTCTGCTGCAGTGTTTCCAGTAGCAAATTTCACTGATGAGTTTCTTTTCTTTTCTTCTGAAAGGTCAGATGGTTTCACAAGTACCGGGCTGGTGGGTTTAGTATGATCACTGCCAGTTCTTTTTAGCTCCATGTCCTGCATGTGGATTTTAGGGAACAGGAAGAATGACAGCAGTATCAGGATCAGCTGGTGCAACGTTAGAATCAAACTGGGTCAGAGTGTGTGAGCTTGAAGAGCGTTCACTGAGTGTCTCCCACCGCTCACTGCTCGGATTCCGCTCAGGCCAATCTGGTTTAGTGATGGCATCGATGGTGACTTGCTCGGAGTTCCTTCAGC
>NW_006159521.1:7204333-7205619 GCF_000334495.1 Tupaia belangeri chinensis | reverse complement strand
ACAACCTACCTCACTCGGCTGATCCCCAACATCTGCTGAGTCTTCCAAATCAATCAGTTTGGGCATTAAGCTTTCAGGGAGTTTTTCTGGTAAGTTGTAGCCATCTTTTCTGGCAACGACCAGATGAAAAGCAGCACACAACTCGTCCAGTGTCAATGCACCGTCTGTATCAAACCCTGAGAGTTCCCAAATATGAGAAAGTTCAAGAACAGGACGTTTTGATTTGGTAAAAAGCTCTTCAGCTGCAGCTCCTGGAATAAATCTGTTCAGATCTGGCCGAATGGTTTTAAGCTGATTTACATAATACTGTCTTTGCGCAGCTGTTATTTTCCAGGGATCGTTGTAACTACTGCATTGCCTACGGATTTCACTGGCAGTTGTAGAGGATGCCATGGTGCGTACTGTTGTCTGGTCCTGGACAGAAGCAGGGTGCATAGACGGGAGTACTGGTTGGAGGAGTATCTGCAAAACTGACCCAGCTTTCTGGAGGTGGAGGTGGAGGTGGAATTCTCCCTGACCACACTGCACCACCTGCTGAAGAACCTGACCGCCTTCACCAAGGGGAGACCAAAATGGCCCAGGCCATGCGAGGGGCCTCTCACTATTCCCGCCAGTGTGTGAAGTTGGTGGGGACTGCCCTGGTGAAACTACTGCAGATGCAGGTTCCTGTGGATCTGCAGATGCACGAGGCGGAACCCAATCATGGCTTACGGATCCCTTTTTCACTTGCCTCCTGCCAGGTGGTGGAGGACTCACACCAGAATAAGATCCTCGATTTTCAGAATCTGAAGGGAGGCTGCATGGCGAGATTCCTGTTCATTGTTTGAAGAAACCAATCTTGGCAGAGGAAGGTCCTTTACTGTACTGATACTTTCTGCTCTTAAAGGGACACCAGGCTGGGCAACAGCTACACGTTTCAAAGCAACGTAGAACTGAACTCTACCAAAATAACCAAGTCTTGTTGAGCCACGAAGCTCCACAATCTGGAGGACTGCGTGGTTGGGCAGCTGCGCGGCCCGGAACAGCGCCAGCAACAGCACCCGCCCGTTGCCCACCACCTTCTTGGTGCTCTCAATGTCGCAGTGGGAGGAGATCCGAGTAGTATTTCTGCTCCGCACGGCTCAGCGTTATGCCTTCCATCTTCGCCTCGGCTCACGGCCACCCCGCCCTGCATGCAGCACCCGGGGCTGGGCCCCACGACCCCACCCCACCCCCCCGACAGTCAGGGCTGCTCGCGTGGCCCAGCCTCCTCCTTGCACCCCGAAGCTGCCCAGAGCCCCAGGCTC
>NW_006159521.1:7177433-7187064 GCF_000334495.1 Tupaia belangeri chinensis | reverse complement strand
CCCCGGGCTGCAGCACCCGGGGCTGGGCCCCACGACCCCACCCCACCCCCCCGACAGTCAGGGCTGCTCGCGTGGCCCAGCCTCCTCCTTGCACCCCGAAGCTGCCCAGAGCCCCAGGCTTTGTTGAGCCACAAAGCTCCCTAATCTGGAGGACTGCGTCGTTGGGCAGCTGCGCGGCCCGGAACAGCGCCAGCGCCAGCACCCGCCCGTTGCCCACCACCTTCTTGGTGCTCTCAGTGTCGCAGTGGGAGGAGAGATCAGAGTAGTATTTCTGCTCCGCACGGCTCAGCGTTATGCCTTCCAACAGACCCCTGACGGAGGCGGCCGGGCTCCAACCCAGGTGTGAGGCACGGAGAGCGCACCAGAATGCTTTTCAAGCCACGAGACTCGGGTTCAAACTGCAGCTGGCGAGGTGGGAGCTGGCTCCTTGACCACCGGACTAGGGCCAGTTCAACATAATTAGCCTTTTCTTTCCCCTCAATTTTTTTTTTTAAGAGAGCTTTTTGCTATTGGGCATGTGCCCTCACTGAAGAGAGCAAGAGACAGAGAGACAGAAAGCAAGAAATCACCCCTGAAGGGGTTGGCCAAGACACAATCCCGTCTTCTCATTCTCCTTCCGGGATACTGGGCACGCATGCACACACACCTGTTGTGTTTTAAGCTACTTGGTCAGGACTCAAAGCGTGGTCCACTGCATGGGAGTCCAAGTAACCACTACGCAATCTGCAGGTCCCAAACATAATTAACTTTAAAAAAGCCTTTATGTGAGGACCAGCATGATGGTTATGTTGCTGGACTCCCACTTAGTCCGGACTGGGTGTCTTAAAACTCATACCAGGGGACCAGCAGATGGCGTAATGGCTACTTCGCTGGACTACCATGTAGTCCACCGTGGTTCAAGTCCTAGACCTGGTGGCTTAAACTTATACTGGGCCCATGTGCGTGCATCCTCAAGATCCCGAGAGGCCATCACCCCTGGGGGTAATTTCTCACTTTTTGTCTCTCTGTCTTTCTAGTGAGCGCCGTGCCCTATAGCAAAAACCCCTCAAAATAAACAAAGACTCATGCCAGACCTGTGTGGATGCTGCCCAAAATCCTGAGAGGAGAATGGAGGAGAAGGGATTGAGGCATGGCCATTCCCCCTGGGGGGGGATTTCTTCCTGTCTCTCCATTCAATGCACACACCGTATAGCAAAAATCTCTGTGTTAAGGAAAAATAAAAGCCTTTATATGGAAGACTTGATAGGTCAGAAATGAGAGACAGAGACAGAGAGACAGGGACAAAGAGAAATATCTGCTTAACAAAATGAGTAGAAATCTGATTCAGGAGAATAATTATCCTTTCTCCCATTCTCTAAATGTAAAAGTTGCCACTGGTCTTTTCTCTGGTAAGGCAAATAAACAAATGGAGGCCCATTTCAGATATTTGCTCATTTTAGGGTACTTTTAATAAATATTGGCTTTGCTTTAAGCTTCTGAAGCAGGGAACGCACCACCCATCGAAGTGAGCTGAGAGGTTCCTTTCTCATGAATCACAGGCAAGAACATTACTCATGTTAAAACATTGTTTCATTTTTATCACTATCACTGTTGGGAAACTTTTCTTTAAAGTTTCTTTCCAGGCTAGTTGGTGGCATGGTGATTAAGATGCTGGATCTCATATGGCCAGCCCTGCAGTCTGAGTCCTGGACCCAATGGCTAGAGAATCATGCCAGGCATGTGTGTGCGCATCCCCAAAATCCTGAGACTAGAGAATCATGCCAGGCGTGTGTGTGCGCATCCCCAAAATCCTGAGAGGAGACCAAAGGAGAAGGAACTGAGAGGTGTGACCATCCCCCTCGGGAGGTGATTTCTCTCTCTCTTTCTCTGGTGAGCACATGTGCCATATAGCAAAAAAAAAAAAAAAGAAAAAAAAAAAAGAAAAAGAAAAGTTTATTTCCTTCATGAGAGAAAAATAAAACAAGCACCTCCTCAACAGAATCTCACACCACGACCCCTCCAGGCTTTCCCAGTCAGCCAGGATGACATGTGCCCTCAGAGAACACCGGCAGACCTGGGAACCAAACCCTGATTATCTCCAGGCTTCCAGTACTGTGGCTGACAGGGCTGTGCCACCGTGGCTGGGCCAGGACATTTTCTTACAGAAATTCTCTTTAGCATGTTAAGCTTTTCACATCATCAGGGCCAGCCCTGTGGTGCAGCAGTTAAGCGCCTCGGATGGAAAGCCCACGTAGCCAACTACAGTCTGAATCCTGGCCCTGGCAGTTTGGAAGACGTGCTGGGCCCACGTACACTGCGGGTTCAAAGGCCTGACGGGATGAGAGATGCAGGGAAAAGGACTGTGGTGTGACCACACCTCCCGGAAGGTGCTTTCTCCACCCACACCCCAGCCGGTGGATACCCTTTGGCAGAAAAATTAAAAATGACATCATCAAAGGCCCTGGATGATTTCTGCATATTCTTAGAAGGCCATCAGCTCCTCAGCAGACCAGTCAGACAAGGCCCATTGTTCCCTGGGTTGTGCCATCTGTTTCGAGGGGAGCCCTCTCCAGGATGGTCCTCGGCCATGAGCTCATGTAGGTCCTGGCCTGAGAACTCTGTGAGGGCAGCAATGCAAAATCCAGGGCGAGCAGCTTTGCCAGAAGCCAAACACGTTTTCACAGGAAAGGAAAAACTGCACGCCCCGTGGACTTGTGGAACGAGTAACCCTCTCCACCAAGAACTGCAATGGAGCGTGTAATCCCCACCCGTGAAGCGTGCTGCCCTTTCACGGACCCCACGCTGCATCTCACAGACAGAGCAAAGACATCTGCCATGCAATAAACCTGAAGTGGGACCAAGGGGGAGTTCCAGGAAACGGTCCTACTGGAAATCCTTGAACTTGGAACCAGCCTCCACACATACTTGTTAAGTTCTTTGCTACAATTCAAAGAAAGGGAGTCATTAAATAAAGAAAAGGGAAAATGCAAAGGAAAACTCCTAAGAGGATTTATGGAATAAAATAGACTACGAACTTAATGTCTCTATTTTCTGATAATCAGCTTGGATTAGAAGAGAAGGCAGCATCGGGCCTGGGGAACTCGTACGTAACAGCTACTGCAAAGTTCGGCATGAGAGCAGGTCTGAGCCCGGCAGTGTACGTGGGTGGCAGAGCTGTGGAAGGGGAGTACTACATTTGCACTTACGACAGCTAGGGAGCAGGCTGGGGCAGGTGGGTAAAATGGGGAAAAGTTAGGCTGATGCATGTCTTTACAATACCTCTGCTTCCAAGACCCTTGTACTTCATTCCTTAGGTCACCTATGACAACGGCTTTGTCTTGTGTGTGTATGCGTGCACGTGTGAGGGGTGAGTGTAAGTGACACAGAGACAGCGGCAGATCGACAGCCGTGGGGAGCAGGTGTGAAAGAGTTCAATCTGTCAGACTGAAGAAGATCCTATTCCAGATCGACCCTCTCAGTGTAAAGAGGAAGAAACTGAGGCCCGAGGAGATAGGGGTTGTATTCAATCTACTTAGTGACAGGCCAGCACCAGGATACGGTTCTTCCAAATTCCAGTCCAGGGACCAGCAGATGGCATAATGGCTATATAGCTGGACTCCCATGTCGTCAACTGTGGTTTGAGTTCCGGACCCGATGGCTTAAAACAAGCCGAGTGTGTGTGCATGTGTGCCCAAAATCACGATAGGAGGATAGAGGAGAAAGGATTATGGTGTGGCCATCCACCCAGGGAGTGATTTCTCACTTTCTGTCCCTCCAGTGAGCGTATGTGCCTTATAACAAAACTCTCTCTCAGAAAGCCAGAGAACAACAACAAACCCAAAAACAAATCCCAGTCTAGCCCTCTGCTTCAGATCAGTGGTTCTCAAAGTGGGGTGCCTGAGCCATCATCAACTGGAGATTCAAAAAATGCACATGGCTGGACTCTACTAGGGGTTAAGAGGGCCAGATCCCACAAGAATGAATACAGTTAGAATCCTTGCCCTGGCGGCTTGAAAAACACACTGGGTACATGTGCTCGAAATTCCAACAGGATGGAGAGATGGAGAAGGGACTGCGACATAACCACCCCCCACGGGTGGGGACTTCCTCTCGTTTCTGGGAAATGCATGTGTCCTCTGCCCTCCGGCAATCAAGGAAAATGCACACGCTTGGGCCTCACCTTCGACTCACCAAATCAGAACCTCTGGGGATGGGGCCCAGCAACCTGAGTTTCAACAAGCCCCCAGAAGAATTTGGTGCATGGTCAAGTTCAAGGACACCAGTAAAGGAGGACAGAAAGAGATGTTTTCTGTCTTCAGGTGGGGGGAGATGACAATGTGGCTACGCTCTTGTTCTCAAAGGAGAAACAGAACCACACCTGTCAGAAAGGTGGGGGCCTGATTCAGGACCTCCAGAAGGATGACCAAGAAGGAGCCACTTCTGCAGAAGGAACTGAGAGTGATTAGCCTATGGAAGAGAAGCTCAAAGAAATGAGATGGTCACCTGGAACTAAGTGAGGAATTATCAAGTGGAAAAGTGCTAAAGATCTAGAATTAGGATCAGAGTGACATAGAGAAGGACCACAGACACGCCTACAACTAAGTCATCCAATTAAAACTGACGGTTTTAAGAGGTGCACGTTCCTCCTCAGGGCCTGAACATCATTAATACATTGGGCTGTCGGAAAAGTCATGACGTAATTTTCTACGGACAAATGCATGTTTTTCTATGCAAAAATGCGTCATGACTTTTTAGATGACTCAATAGGACACTGAGGAGGAAAATCTCAGAGTAAATTAAATGGAAACGTCTCAGAGATTTAATAGAAGTCTTAGAAGTATGCAACCACTAATGAAATGACTCAGAAAGACTGTGTGTTGACAAGATGGAAGGTTTCTCCATCCAACCAGCAGGGCTTCTTAACGTGCGAAAACCGACTCAGACTGTTCCATGAAGTGTTAAATGTAAGGAAGAACTTTCTGACGTGAATTTTTTTTTTTTTTGCTATAGGGCGTGTGCGCTTGCCAGACAGACAGAGAGAGACAGAGAGACAGAAAGCAAGAAATCACCCCCGAGGGGGATGGCCATGCCGCAATCCCTTCTCCTCCATTCTCCTCTCCGGATCTTGGGCATGCACGCACACACGCCCGGCGTGAGTTTAAGCCACCGGGTTCAGGACTCGAACCGCGGTCGACTATGTGGGAGTCCAGCGACATAGCCATTACGCTAACTGCTAGTCTCCCCAGATGTGAATGTTTGACCTGGGTGTTTTCCTTACTATTGGATCACTGGAAAAGTCATGATGTATTTTTTGTTTTTCTATGCAAAAATGGGTCAGAACTTTTCCGAAGACCCAATACTTACCTTTTCCCTCATCTAAAAGATAAAAGTATTACCTGTCTGCCATGGTTTAGAAAGGAGCCTGCTGGCAGGATGGAAATGGCCTGACCCCTGTCTCTCAGAGGAGGTTAACGGTAGCTGTGAGTTTTAATCCTGGTCATCCTATTGAAATGAACTCTATTTAGTAGTCATTGGATATTTTAAAGAGTCTCTCTTCCTTTCTCCCAGAAAGAAGAAAAGAGGTGGCAATTCAGGTATGCTTATGTCCCAGGACTCGATCTAGTGAAGACGGCCAGAGTCCTTTGCATGGTCAAAGTCGCCCAAACACGAGGTCTCTCCCAGCCCTCCTCCCCGTATTCTTATGGATAGTGAAATGTCCACACAGTCTCCAATGGGTCTTCAAACCCGCAGGACTATGCGGTGTGAGGGTTTTGTTTCACTTTCTCCATCTCTCCCCAGATGAGCAAGGATCACCATTATAAATTGTTAGTTCTGAACAAAGGGCACAGCTCACATTCGAGCAAAAGACTAGGAGGGAAAAGGGAAACAGGCTCTGTTCTGAAAAAGTTCAGACGCTAAGATATGACAAACATGTCGGGTCACTGACACTGCTCCCGCCTATGGCTCAGGACAGCTTGTCTTGGACCAGGATAAAGTGTGCTGGTCCCACTTCCCCACATGGCAGTGACACCGTACCTGCTTTCCTCCCAGTCTCTGGGCTTCTTGGTTTCATTGGGTTTTATGCAGCGAATATAGTGGGGTGTACATTTCATCAGAGTGCTCACGAGGTCATTGGCTTGTTTCTAGGAAGAAAACACAATATCAGAAACATGGAACTTCCACTAAAGTAGACCAGTTTTCAAAGGAGACTTGTGAAACTGTAGTGTGGAAATGTATGGTTGGGAATTAATCTTCCTGACAATTCTTTCATTACGCTTAAGTCAGGTCTACTAAACTTCCTGAAAGATCTACCGACTTTCATGGATGACTTTAACATGCTTGAATGGATGTGAAATTCAATCCTGAAAGCAATGAGGCATTTTTAGTATCATAGTAACAGAACCTCCCTCCCCTCAAGAAGAATCCTGAAATCTTCACCTAAGAGTCTCTTCCTGTAAACTTGTCAGTTATTAACTAATTAAGTTTGTTTTATATTGGTTGAGGGCCTTTGCAAAGACAATGTTGTCTTTTAGGCTTCCTTTCTTTCTTTTTCTTTCCTTCTTTCCTGTCTGTCCTTCGTCAGAGCTCATCAGAGAGACAGAGAGGGAGAAGGAGAAAGCACCTCCCAATAGGGTGTGGTCACGCCTCAATCCCTTCTCCTCCACTTCTCCATCCTGTCTGCATTTGGGGCACACATGCATACATGCTCAGAGTGTTTTTCAAGCCTGGGGCCAGAATTTAGACTGCAGTTGGTCATGTGAGATCTGGTTCCAGTCATGGGACCAGCCCCAGCAATGTTCCCATCTGTAACCCCCCGCCCCAGTTTTTGCAAGGATAAATCATTAAACTCCCTTACACTCTCCTTCCTGTCAACTCCACCAAAGAATCACCTTCTTGAGCTGATGAAAATTCCTGGTTAAAGAGTGAGAGTCACAAACATCTCAGGATGTGTAGACTTCTCATACACCATTTTGTTCCACTTCTTCCTTTCAACATATCCTTTCGCAAACCCACAGACCCGAAGTGCTTTCCGTGTGGTGGATAATGTACTCCTTTGCAAAGCTAAAATATTCCCTAAAAATCAGCTATTACTACCTACGCACTGGGGATCCAAAAGGGAAGTGGATTTAAGTAGAAAAAGCCACATGAATAAAGCTGAAATCGCATATGGTGGGTTTCAGACCACAAGCACCTCCGACATGGAAGAAAGGAGAGCTGTGTCTGCATCTGCATTAGCGCCACACAGCAGAGCACACCCCGCGGCTCCCAGGCAAACCCCACTTCCAAGCAACTCAGCACAGGCCGAGAAGGCCGCTAAGCGAAAACAGTGACATGGGATCACCAAAGCCAGAAAACCACGACAGAGTCAGCAGACGGGGTCTGCCTGCAGTAGCCACCCGTTTCAATTCGGGCTGTTCTGTTTTCATGGGGTTGGGAAATCTGAAACCCTTGAGAAAAACCACTGGGTGTATGCGAGGCAGGACGTTCACTGGTGAATTAAGCTCTCTGTTTAGACGAGCAGAAGACAGCATTCTTTGCCATGCTTGAAATTGAGGCCAGAGCCGTGGAGGCTGTGCGATCAAAGCAAAGCCCCGTGACGGACAGCCAGCAGCCTCTTTGATGATGTGACAGCGCTGGAGAACGAGCTTTGCAACACAGAAGGAGAAGCTGAAGACCCGCTTCTAGCAAAGCGTTTTTAAGTCTCCAACTCTCACCATTTAAGATTTATTTTTTAATTCTCTCCTTCAGGGTTTATTTATTGAGTGTCTATAATGTGTCACACAACGTATTTTCAACAACTAAGTTAGTTCACATTTTTTTAAAATTAATTTTCCGGGACCAGCAGTTGGCGTAAAGGCTATGTCACTGGACTCCCATGTAGTCGACCGTGGTTCAAGTCCTAGACCTGGTTGCTTAAACTCACGTGCATGCATGCCCAAAATCCTGAGAGGAGAACGGAGGAGAAGGGATTGTGGCATGGTCATCTCCCCTGGGAGGTGATTTCTTGCTTTCTGTCTGTCTTTCTGGCAAATGCACACACCCTATAGCAAAAACCTCTCCAAAAAAGAAAGAAATTAATTTTTAATTAATGCTCCTCAGGGGGTGTCTGTGCTTGCCAGAGAAGGGGGGGGGAGAGAGAGAGAGAGAGAGAGAAAGAACCCACAGTGGGGTATGGCCATGCTGCAATTCCTTCTCCACTTTTCCCTGCTGTTGGATTTGGGGCATACAGCCTATTTTTCAAGCCACTAGGGCTGGGATTCGAACTGTAGTTGGCCATGTGGGATCCAGCTCCCTTACCCACGAGGCAAAAGGGCCAGCCCTTATCGTTTTGTTTTAATTTTTTACTTAATTAGATGTAATTTTCAGGAATAAGGTTGCACACTCTTCTGTCTTAAGTGTTTCACAGCTTACTTCCTTCCACCTCAGCATGAGGAAACACAAAGGCAAGCGTGCCTTAGTTTAGTGCCCTCATTCTTTTTGTTTGTTGAATGGGTTTTTGCTATACGGCACACGGCTGGAGACAGAGGTAGAGGGAAAGTGGGAGATCATCCCCCAAGGGGTGTCCCTACCCCTTCCTCTCCATTCTTCTCTTGGGATTTTGGGCACACATGCCTGGTGTGATTTTCAAGTCACAAGGTCCAGGACTCGAACTGTAGTCAGCCATCTGGGAGTTCAGTGCCATTGCCACCATGCCACCTGCTGGCCTCTATGTCTTAATTCTGAATTCTCTCCAGCTCAAGATAGGAACACAACACAGCTGGACACCTAGAATACTCTCTCACCTGTGCCTCATAGAACTCCGAGAGAAAGTTACTAGGATTATTACTGATTTGCAGACAAGAAAACTGTGCTTTAAAGAAAAAAAAAATCACTCAAGATGAAATCTCAGTAAGCAACAGAGGTCTGGCTGGAAACCCAAGCCCCTGTGCTACCAAGTCCATTTCTGTTTTCTTTCTAAAGTTTCTTTCTTTCTTCCTTTTTTTAAGAGAGAGATTTTTGATTTAGGGTGTGTGTGCTCACTGGAGAGACAGAGAGCAAGAAATTCCCCCCTCCCCCAAGATGTCCACTCCACAATCTCTTCTTCTCAAGAAATTCCCCCCCACACCCAAGATGTCCACTCCACAATCTCTTCTTCTCTTTTCTCCTCTCAGGATTTTGGGCATGGACACACATGCGCCCGATGTGTCTAAAGCCACTGGGTCCAGGACTCAAACCACAGTTGACTACGTGGGAGTCCAGCAACATAACCATTATGCCATCTGCTGGTCCCAAGTTTCTTTCTTTCTTCTACAAGTGACTAAAGTTTATTTATCTCTTCCAGAAATTTTTTTTAGAGATAAGCACCCCAACAGGACCTCGATGCCATGGTCCCCACCCAGCCCTCCTAGCCCCAGACCATGGCACATGTGTGTTGTGCATACTCAGGGAGGTGGCCTGGCTCGAACTGTGAGCCTTCCCTTGTGAGATGCCTTGCAGAGAGTGGCATTTCACCACTGTGCCAATGTCTGTCCCCACCCCGCTTTAAAAGCCTTCATTCTTTATTCATAATAGAACATGCGCACACTCAGGAGGGGAGGCGCACTCTCCAGGGTACAGTCACGCCATGATCCCCTTCCTCCAGGCCCGAGCCCATTGGATCTGGGGCACCCTC